>NC_092860.1:110077100-110144569 GCF_032062135.1 Pyxicephalus adspersus | reverse complement strand
TAGTTTGCATGGCTTGCAGAAGAAGTCTTTTGGTAAACACAGCTGAGGTTTTGGGTGATCCTAAGGGCGGAGCTGTTCTGTAACCTCTTGTAACTCTTTAATGACCAAGACAACCTGCAGTTTTTTCATTTTGCATATCAAAGCACAGCTTGCTCCAGAAATTAATGAATGTCTAGCCTCCATAAAGGTTTTTTATTTTTTTGCTTTGTTTGTTGTAATACACAGTAACTGACACCACGCTGTGCATGCACAGATAGGTAAAAATAAATAATATGTTGAGAAAAACATCTGTCCTAATTGCATATATTAAAATAATGTACCTGTTCCAACTTACAAACAAACTCAACCTAAGAACAAACCTACAGTCTCTATCTCCTGTGTAACCCGGGGACTACCTGTATGTTTATAATTCTTCTATATTTGTTGTAAAGAGATGAATAATTCTGACCAATTCTAAACTGGAATTTCCTCCCACACAGTTGGGGGACTTGTAAATTTATTTCACCCCCATCTTCTACCTGTAGTGCCTAGGTGAGGGTAATGTTGCTGTTCTTTCAGAAATATTCCTGGAGACTACAAATCAGTAGAAATCTTGTGATAAGATGCAGTTTTAATGGGCTTGAGTGACTTCTTACAAGATATTGGCCCTGATTTATTAAAGCTCTCCAGGGCTGGAGAGAATACACTTTCAGCAGTGAAGCTGTGTGATCCAACAAACCTGGAATGAATCTGGTCCAGGATTAAAAGCATTTGCTAGCAAATAGCATATGACATTGAAGAAATCCATTCCAGGTTTGCTTGGTCACCTAGCTTCACTGGTGAAAGTGTATTCTCTCCAGCCTTGGAGAGCTTTATTAAATCAGGCCCATAGTCTCCTCTGTTTTCCCCAGAATCTTAGTGAAATGATGGTGATAATGAAAATTTATTTTATGATATTTTTATTGAGTAAAAACAAAAGAAAGAGTAAAGAAAAAAAAATAGTAAAAAAAATGATGAAAATTCAATCAAAATCAAAATAATGCCTGTCTTGAACAAAACAACTACCAAACTGTTTGCTGCTCCACCGCTTGCTAATGTATTGCCAGTCCCATGGGAATCCTTACTAACGCTTCTGTTCTGTCTACCTTAAAAAAAGCACACATAATGAAGTATGAAATATAAAACTAAATCATCAAGGAAGAAAATAACATCATATTCCAATCTATGCTTTTATGTTCTCATGCATTTTTCAAAGCATATTGTATAATTAAAAATCCTAATTGTGTAACCTATATCATTAAACTAAGTTTCAAGGACCAAATTAAATAACATGTAAGCCCAGTCTGCAATTTATGCTTAAGTCTATTCTATTTATTTTAAAAACTTAACTTCATTAAGTTTTTCTTAGGTAGTCTCCCAGAAGGGTTTTTAAACAAAAAGGTGCTATGACTTCAGTCCATTATGTAATGGAATTAAAAAAAAATTGTAATACTTATTGTACTATATTGGGGAAGTCCTCTTTCATCTTTACTGCATCGGTGAGGAGAAAGAAGGAGAAAGAAGACAGTGGCACTAGACAGAATGGCCAGAACTTACTGGGCTTGGTTTGTGGATGATTGGTTGGCTTTTCACAGGTAAAAGGTGTTTATTTATTCTTTTGTGAATGTTGCTCTTTAAAGTGAGATCAATTGAAAGTGTTGATTTCAAATATCCAGTACTGTGAAGAAAATATTCTTTATTTAAAATGACCTAAAGTTAATTAAATGTTTTACTGATTCACCTCCCCTTACTATACACTTTTATTTATTATACCAACAGGCTAATAGGATTCTTGACTTTCAGAAATATACCTCCAATATAGATATGAACAGTCAAGGTCAAGTTGTGCCATAATGATTTTACCAATTAGAGCCCACATTGATTTGTTTTGTCTGTATAATGTGTCATGTAGAATCTAAACTGACCTGTTAATAGGAAATCTCTCCTTATACAGCAGGAACTTCAGGGGATAAGTTTCAGGGCATGATATAAACCAGTGGGAATCAAGTTATGTATGATTGATTTTGTTTTTAATGAACTATAACACTTCTATGCCCTTTCCTTCTCTTTTATTGTATTTACCACTGCATGCAGTGCCAATAGTGGTATTTTATGACAAATGTGATCAATTTAGTAAAATTATTATTTTTGCAGGATGCTTACTTTCTTCAAAACAAGTACTAATGGATTTTAAAGGACACAATTGTGAAATAAATATAGGAAGGCTGTTGGTGATCTCTTTCTTCTGCAAATGTTGACTGGTTAATCGACAATAGTGATAAAATAAAATAGTGAGCAAATAAATTTGTGAGTCAGAACTTTGGCAGATAATCCCCCAAATCCCAAATAGCAAGGCTTTACTTAAAAGGGACCTTTTGCTACAAATCAAAGTCTGTTTCTATATTTATGCCTACATGCCAAAATCCTACAGTAAAAAAATAAAAACTATACTAAAACGTAAGGTATTAAGTTATTACCACATTCTCAGCTTCCATAATGAAGGGGGAGACATCACTGGAGAATTGCTACTATGTATATTCTTAGATTCCTTAGCCTGTTGCTAAATAGATGGCACAAAATTGTTAGTCTATGTACATAAATAATAAATTCATATAAATTACTCTTGTTAAGTGACATTTATTTCTACCACAATATCCACTTCCTTCCAAAAAAAATGTACTTATTGTAACAATGATAGCAATGTTTTTGTAAGACCATTTGGATCTTTTCATATTCTTTAGGTTTAGTTGAGTGATCAATTGGAATTGATGCATAGCAGTTGCCATTATGCAGTAAAACAGATTTCAAACATCGAGTGGAACTGTCTATGAAAAGCCGCCAGCCTTCTGCTTGGTATTCTGGTACTCCCATATGGGCTAGTGGTCCAGGGATATTACAACAGTACACAAAGTCTCCATCTTTACTGAAATAAAGTAGGAGTGTCACCTCTTTTGACCTATAAACCATTATTTTAACTTCCGGTCTCAGACAGTTCTTTTCTTTTACCCTGGATGCTAAAAGTTCAGTTGCTTGTTTTGACTGAAGTCGACACTACACGAGTTCTGCATACCATATGGGGAGCCCAATACTTATCTTGGTTCCCCAGTTTAAAACCAAAATATGCAAGATATGCTTGGTTCACAAATTCTGTAATGTTTCTTCTCTGTTTTTCCTGGGAATATTCACCACAAATGTAGCAAAATACATTAGGGCAATTTAAACAACTTCTTCTTGAATAACTCATATTTCTGTAAAAAAAGAAAATGTATGAAATAAAAGAAGGCAAATGAAAGTTTCATGAAAATAATGCAACATTTAATATAGAAAATGTAAAACATCAGTATAAATAAATAAAGATTGATAATAATATGCTGTGTTAACATGTGTTGTTGGTAAAATTGTCTATTCCTATTTCTGTATCACAAGAACTAGAGCCAATTCAATGAAACTGATGTCATTTCTGAATTCAGCAGACCTGAAATACACTAAATATATTAAAAAATCCTTGGCAAGTGAAATTTTTTTTTGTTGAGCTGTGTTATTGGTCATATAACTGCAAAGAAAAAACATATTAGACAGCAATAAAAGACATCATAAATAAACAGCCTAATATTGAGCTCTGATTGGTATAGAAAAGATGCAACCATTCTATGCACACTGGTATCTTCTGATAACTGCTCCTGATTTCTGATTGGCTTTGATTTCTCCCTCTCCCACTCCCAGTGGTCCTTTACTGTGTTTTACAAATGATTGACACCAAGTCAATGATAAAGTTAGATATAACACTAGTCATGGAAGACTAGTGTTCTTAAAACTGTCAGACTACAAAAGCTACCTCTACAATGAATATGTCCTTGAAAAAAATCTCTCCATGTGGTACCTGGTATCATCATCAATAAGTCAGTTTTCTCAATATTACTCTCCAAAATTACTTTGGGGGCTGCAACAAGCGGGGTGTTTTCCACTATGTATGGTACCTGCCCAGTAGCATATAGATCATGACCAAGCTTTTAGCAATTGTTGCATACAATCTTGACGTATCTCATATTAAACAATATTAATTTTTCTATCAGCTATCTATCTATTCCAGCCAGTGTAAAGGCATTTCAAATGGATCTTTTCATGCAACACAGCCTTCAAAAGCAAATTACAGATGCACTTAAAAACACCTAAAATTATGATGCATTAGCATTTTATTAAAACAAATTACTTAGTAATTCAGTTTAGACATCAATTGCATATCAGTAACTGGATGTTAAAAAATGAATATAAAAATGACAAAATGATTGCTGCAGTAGTTTCCCAATCCAATGTGCTGTTGTATTAAATGATACATTATCCTATAGTATAATAACTTTTACTTTATCAGCCACCCCAACTTTTACTCCAAGATTTCCCCTTCTCATGCTATGAAGCCTGAACTCTCTCTGGCTGGCCTTGGCTTCTTTGCACATGTGTGGAGAAAATCTTTATCTTTTAAGAAACATTGATGAAATCTGTAAGCAGTACTGTTGTAATGCAACAGAAAATGTATAGAAGATGGAAGGCAGCAAACAGCATGATAAATACAGAACTTTTGGCAATAACTAGAGGAACTAAAGCTAAAATTGCCTAAAACAAAAAAAAAATACACTTACCTTCAATCCTGCAGGGCAGTCCGATCCATCCGGAGGTCTCTTCCGTTGGGCCCCACACTGTCCTGTCATTCGTCCGTGAGTTGGCGCGCTGGGCGCCACTATCTTCTCCTCTTCTTACAGGTTCTTTATCCTACGTCACCTGACCTAGGCGCGAGGTTGGAAAAAATGACTTGCCGATCACACTGTGCATGTGTGAGATCGACAATTTTTTTTCCACGAAAAGGCTCCTTCTGCGCATGCCCAAGATGCTCAGGCATGTGCAGAAGAAGCACCCAAGAGCCTCCTGGGATGCCTGATGTAGGTATCCTGGGAGGCTTTACGCTTACATTCATTCTCGACTGCCTAGGTGATCGAGAATTAAAAGGCGGTGAAAATGAATTTTTACTTAACATAAAAGGGTTGTCTAACCTTTTATGTAAAGTGAAATTTCTGAGTTAAGGTATGCTTTAAAATGATTACCAAAATGTAATGTTGTAAATATCTGCTTTCTGATAATTATCCCATGTGGTTTCAGCTTTAAACAGGACCACAAGTTGCTGTGTTAATGGATTAATCTTTTCAACCAACACCCTTTCTTGTTCCTTACCTCACAATTTGTTTTGATGACCTCTAACCTAGTAATATGTTAGTGATAGGTAGGAAGGCTATTAAATACTTATAACGTATATTACATACAACAAGCAAATTTGTTCTATATGGGACATAAACAAATGTTTTGGTAAAAATTTTTGGTGAAAACCTTTATGCCATATCAAGGTAAATCATGATAATCAGGCTTCTAAAAAGTGGAGAATCAAAGTATTTTAATACTTTACGTTAATGAAGGAACTGTACTTTATTTTTCCGACTGTTTTTCATCTTCTAGAATAGTTAAAAGCTTCAACAGTGGCAAACAGGTAAGGTCTATGGTGCTGCTACACTTATTGGCTCATTGACACCCCTCTATGAACTGCCAGGAGTAAATAAAATCCCCAAGGACTTTTTTATACAGTCTAAACCTAAATTAAAATTCTTCCCCCTGCTCTCTCTCCCCCCTTGATGGAATTATACTCTGAAAAAAGGAGATGAATGGACATGCTATGTGCCTTATACTTCTGTGTAGTGATGTTGGTGCTGGAACTATGCAGGTATTGTCACACAGAAGTAAGTTAGACAGCTGCTGTCTGCTGCAAACTGGGCATTACTGACTGTCAATATAAAAAGGAGTTCCAGGTCATATGACTAGGTCTAGGGACACCTCTGATACTATAAAAAAAAAAAACTAATGAACCTAAAGCCATGGCTTTCACCTTAAAATGTAAGATGTATGCCATAAGTTTTGAAGCATCCTCCTTCCATCATCAGTCAGTAAAGGCCAGCGTGTAGCAGAAAGTAGCTGCCAAACTGTTCAAAGTGCAACAACCCATAGAAGGTACATATCAGTTAATTGTAAAACTGGTAAGTAAGTAAAGTAGAAAAAAATATTTAGTGCATCTCTGCAAAATGTGTTTTGGATACTGCTGCAAATACAGAAAAACTTCTAATAAACTAACTGACGGAATCATAAAGTATTTTCTGTACAGCATGTTTTAAGATGGAAGCCTGGGAACATGTTCATGTATTGGAGAAATGCACTAACTATGTTTTTTTCCCCATACATAACCTAACTAATTTGTTTCTGTTTTTACATTTCTGCAGTTTTTACAAACTTTGCAATATAATTTTAAGAAAATGAATTAGGTAATTCTTTATATTTACACTTTAAGGTGCCTTCTATATCTCTTTAAAAAAAAATATATTGGCTACATCATCCTTTTAGAAATCTGCCTCCATATGGATGCCAGCTACATTATACCCTTTTGGGTTATTAATGTGTCTTCTAAGAATTGTGAATCTTCTTCACATTAAAGAGCATCTGTAGGGTGACACAGTAAATGGTAATCAAATATTTATACTGGTCTCTTGTTTCACCTAATCTGAAACACAACAGAAGTTAAACCCTATTTCAGCAGAAATACAGAAGCTTTACTTAAATAGGAACACAGGGTTCCGATATAAATCTGATGAGCATCAGTGTCCTTTAAACTTTACTGCAGTCACAAGAACTGCAGCCTGCTTAAAATGTTATATTTAACCAGGCAACAGCTTACCAGCAGTGCAACCTCAGATTTCTGCATCTCACTAGTTGTAGGGAGCTCAGTAGTTACCATTTTATAGAACAGAATACAATAATGCATATGAGTCATATACAGTACCACACATTTCATGAGTTTATTCATAAAAAAAAATGGGGATAATTATGGATGAAATTTCTTCTGTCATTAGTGGAACCAGAGGTAAAAGGGAACCATTGGTGGCAGTGATCCAAAGGTATGCCTACCTACCCTGGCCTGACTACCCATGTACTCATACAAACACAAATACAAATGATCACACACAATATATACAAATAATCCACACAAATGGTTATTAAATGTATATAAAGCTTGGCTTCTTTTGTTTTAGTTTTGAGTGATATTTTCATCCTTCGTCACCCCACCCAGGCGCAAGGTTGGAAAAAATGACTTGCCGATCTCACTGTGCATGTGTGAGATCGACAATTTTTTTTCCACGAAAAGGCTCCTTCTGCGCATGCCCAAGATGCGCATGTCTCCTTCTGCGCATGCCCGAGATTCTTCTCTTTTTTTACTTTGTCAATGTCAACTTTTGCTATTTCTTGATATCTGTATAAGAGAGGATATCCCTTATATCTTTTTACCTTCTGCAGTGTATCTAGGTCAAGAGGTAAAAGAAAAGCCCCCTGATGGGACGCAGACAAGAAAAAAGAAGGGCTAATTATTCTTAAACACTAGAGGAAAAAAATAATAAAACATGGAGCAGGCAAGTTTTTTCATGGAAGAAAAGATAGGTGATGTCCTGTGTTTTTAAGCTGATTGTATTTTTGGTGTAAAATGAAGCTTAGTAGGTATATTGTGGTGAATAATGCAGACAGTTGCACAAATTACACAAATGTTCATAACTGTAATAATCCCTTAGTAAAATTGAAATTATACGGCTAACCTGGAAATATATTATTTATGCATGGCCATTGTTCCCTGCCATAGAAATTTAATGTATTTGCATATGAGATGCTAGTTGGGAGTAATGCAGAGTGCCTATGTTGTGCTATGCTAAAATCAAGGCAAGGTCCACTGAGAGATGAACACTATGCTTTTTAATCCATACCCTAAACCATCATAGTGCTGTCATAATAATAGACAGATGATATTTGTACACTGAGGACTCCACTTATAAAACAGGGAATATGACATTCCCCCAAACATTCCCTGATAGTAATCAATTACTGCCACTGAAACACATTAACCTAAAAGATACCCACAAGGGAATGTTTGAGGGAATGCCAGATTCCCTGTCTAATAGTCAGAAGACTTTAAAATAGCACCCATTTCAACAAACAGAAACAGTTATGTTAGAATTCAATACAATGTAAAAAAAGGCCTTATGTGGAAATAATTTTTTTTTGTAAACAAGTTTAAACATTTCCACTGTCATTAAATCATTAGACATTAAATCAATATATTCAAAATGTTTCCCTTAATTTAAACAAATGAGAAAACTTCAATGGAATTTAAGGAAAACCTAAAGCTTTCATTAGAAAATCTGATAATAATAAACTTTTTACAGTAAAATTTTGCAAACCTTTACATAAACCATGAATGTAAGCAAAACAAACAGTAAAATGGCATATCACAATAAACATAAAAAGGAAAAGTCATAGTCAGTATGAATGACTCAAAAACAGAAGCAATGCTCCATACTTCAAGAAATGCTTGTAATAATTGAGCTTTTCCTAACTTAACAATAGGTGATATTGAGACATGTTTTAATAAAGAAGGAGATTTTTCAACTAGTTGAAAAATCTACCCACACAGTAAGCCAGATCCTTTATTGTTTCAGCATAAAAATGGAAAAAAAGTTTTGTGCTGTTGTCCATGTTGGGTAAACACCAAGGTGGGGTTCAGCATTATGTTGATATTTAAAATATATCTTCTTTTCATTGTGCTTGGTTTATTATCCGCTCTTCTATGACTATCACAATTTTATCATCTAAAAAGCCCTTGATATTAAAAAAAAATTGAAAAAATTACATTCAAACTTCTACTCTTTTATCCTGTGTGCCTTACATAGGCTGTGGTCCATAATTCCACCTTTATTATTGCTTTGAGATTGTAGAACAGTGGGCAGTCTGCAAAAAAAGGAAAAAAATGGCTTGTATACCTTTTGTCAATTAATGGTGCTTGTTATCTGTTGCTGTCTATATGCCTCACACTTATTGATTGTTGTCCAAATGTAGCACAATGGCAGACACTGATCACGTAGTGTGCACTGTAAATAGCAGAGGGATAACTGAAAGCCAGATGGTCCTGAAGCAAAATCTGAACAAAGCTTCTTCTCATCCTGAACAACAACCTTTAGTTAATTGTTTCTGTCCTTGGACTACAAAGTTTAATGAACTGGTAATCCATTTTTTTCAAGAAGAATTGTAAGCCCACTAGAAGAACAACCAGAAGTTCAAAAAATAAAAAAGGAGAAAAAAGAAAAGGACAGGTGCTTTACTTTGCTCAAACAAAAAGCGATCAACACAGTAAACTTTACAAGTCTCCACTGATACATTTCTGATATGTTACATTATTTAACAACAGTATATTAAAAAAAAAACAGTAAAAAAAGAAAACTCTAAACTGTACCTTTGAGCTCTAGCCAAGTGATGTTGTCTCCTCTCTCCCTGTGATTATATCATAATATCATCATATCATCTATTCCATGAAACCTTATGGTTCCTATAGAGGTTACCTTGGGTTCTTTGAGCTGTTTTTGATTAACATCCCATTTAATGGCAGGGCTTATACCAATTGGCAGAGCCAACAACAGAACAACAACAGATAGTTTTAGTTGTCCATAGTGATATTCTAATGACCATTGTAAAGGGCGACATTCATCTCAATGTCCAATGTGTGGGGCGTTCTTCTCACAAATTCGTCAATTTTTGTTTTTAGAAGGAATTTCTCAAGACCTAAAAATTATTTCAAAGGGTTGAGAAAGGTTGAGAAAGGTTGGACTGCTACATGGGCTTTGTGTAATAGATAAAGGAACACCCAGCCAAGAACTAAAGGGACATCAAGATTTATATAAATGTCTCATCTCTGAACCAGTATTTTAGTCCAAGAAGTGAAAGTTATCCTTGTATAGTCCCTGAACAAAGATTACATTTTCTCATTGGAAAGAAAAAATAATACTACATTTTACTTATTTTTCACGAAAACTCTTGTCAGGGTCTCCTTAGGCAGTTAACGAGTATAATTGACACCGGGTCTTCACCAAGGCATCCTACAATAGTTTGGGTGTCTTTGGGTGTCAAAACAGGTCAACAGGTCGTGGCCCTCGGGGTCACCTTACCTGAGAAGGAAAGATGAAGCAGCCTCGGTGTGGAGATAGGCTGCGAGTGAATGTAGTCTGGGTCCAAGCAAAGGTTCAGGGCAGGCAGCAAGCAGGCGTAGTCAGGGTTCAAGCACAGGTCAGATCAGAAATAACAATGGAGCACAACGCAGAGTAGAAAGGTAGCTGGTGCAAAGTCACTTAACCAGCCACCATTACTGCTGTGACTAAAATAGCCTTTGACCCCGTTAGTGGGTACAAGACTGTCCACAGACATTTGAGACTGGGAAGTGCTGCACTTGGCAGCTTAACTGGGCAGACAGGAGCTGGACAGTACAGGACGGTTCAGTGATGAGCGCTGCGGGAACCGACAGGTATTGTGACATTCTAGAAAAAGATACTCTAATTCTTCTCATGCATTCCAGAACTGTAACAATCTGGAGTTGTACTTCAAGAACTCCAGTGGTTTCTAAATTTGCAATTTTTAAAATTGTAGGATCACTCAGTTTACCTTGCTTAATCTATAATAAACCTAAATAATATTAATGCATTAAAAATCAAAATTTGGCAGCAAAGTTTTTCTTTCTTTTAGATAGAACGTTTTTTCTTTTTCTACTGGATTATTTATTTAGTAGCCAATGTATCTGTGTGAATGAGACACACATAGTGCCTGATTTAATAAAACTTCTTTTGCTCTAAATATGTTAGATATGTTACTCTAATGGAAAATCAGATCTTGGAAGCATGGCGGGGATCAATTACTGCTAAAAATGTAGGTGACTTCAAACATCTGCTATTGAAGTGCATCAGCTAACTTCATAAATATGCCCCTACATTTAAATAATCCTGCCCTTCTTGCACTAAATCCTACCCCTGTCTTGTAGGTCTTGAGTGCCAGAATTATGGTGCACTAGAGGCTCTAGAGTTTAAAAATTTAAGAAATTACTTTAAAGTATTGATTGGCATTTCTCATAAGAGGACTCCCCATATTCAATGGTGCTCTCAAGGTGGAACTAAACCAGTGATTACTCCCCTACCCCTATTCCATTACAGGACACTGCCATCTTCCTTCTTCACTTCCTAAAAACAGTCTTCAACCATCTTCATTGTCTGTGCCAGGATGATGGCGTGCAGGAGTTCATTTATTCTTGGCACATGCCAAGAAAACCAGGGTTTGCCAGGTTTTCCTGGTAACCAACGCATGTGCAGCTCAGCAAAATCTGACAGCTGGGAGGCGAACAGAAAGGTTGAAGGCTTTATAGTCACAACTTCTAGTAAAGTGCCGCTTCCGACAACAATCTTGATATCCTCTGAAAACAGGGGTCCTGACAGTGCAGTATGTGTTAGAAAGTCCCAAAGAGACTGCTGACCAAACTTTAAAGAGCCCACAAGACTCATCAAAAGGGCATATTACGTTCAATGCATTTTGGGGTTTAAAAACACTCCGCCTTTATCAGAGCTAGAAAACACAAACAGAATAGAATATATATAAATCCTAATTATAATAAAAAAAAGATAGGGACATCTAATACTGGTAATCTTCAAATTAACGAGTACCATTTAAGCATCTTAGAGAATAAAGCACAAACATTCTTAAAATTCTTTTTTTTTCATAAAATGAATGTTACACATTCATACTGAAGTCAATTTATCTAATGACAGAAGCTATGGGGTAGGATCTTTATCACAATGCTCCCTTCATTTTATTCTGTATTATTTTGCAGCAAGCTGATTATTTAAATTCATGTCTTGTTTTTCTTTTTTTTAGAAGTCATTTTCAGAATATGAATATTATTCATTTTTCTAAAATAACTTTAAAATATCTTGTTATGAGCTACACACATTCATGATACTTTTACTTCTACTTTCATTCCCTTTGAACTTTCTGCATCTTCTCTTTTCACCTTCTTTATGTTTTTTCTTTGCATCACCATTTATTATTTTAAAGACTTTGAAGGTACTTTCTGCATGTCTTACCTGCTATTGTTCTTTTCCGTACATCATAAAACTTTTTGATGCTGAGCCATTAAAAATTTATCATAGAACTCAAATAATAATAAAGCAACGATTAGGGATTCAAACATTTGCTCCATGTTTAATTTTAATTGTCCTTTACTTGTCATCAGGTTGTGCTGAGTTCCAAGGTAAAATATCTCTTTCAGATCTTTATTTGCGCTTAGAAGCCCTAAAAGATATATTCATTTCCAGAAAATTCATCACATCTGCACAAAACAGAAATATTTCATGCTGCATAGAATGATTTAGTGTAAGTATAAATAGAACATCAATTCCTTTGCCAGTATATTAGTTTGCTCAGACATGAAATGTGCTTCCTATGCAGAAGCACTGACTCAGCACACCTCCTCCTCTGTTTACAAAAAATGATTTTCTAGAATATGATTGACATGGGAATAAAGATAATGAAGGTCATTTACAAATGTATAGGACACTGTAAATGGACAAAAATATGTCAGTTTTATATACATTATTTAAAAGGTAATGTATATATTTGATGGGATTCTCGTTCCTTGACTTTTTTCCTCATTGTGAATTATGACATATACCATGATAGAAGGTGAGAGCAACAATGTTCTTTAAAAGACATGGGAAAAGGAGTCATATGTCCTGAAGCAATGTGGATTGCGAATGATGGCTGCTACAATTTATAAAGCCCCTAAGCTCCTTTGTCAGGGTTCAGATATCATTCTTTTTAAGTATACTAAAGTACTAAAGGCAAAGATGGAGTTTGATTAAGCAGTGGGTGTTAAAAGATAGGGTTTTACCCTCCCTAATTTCTATTGAAAATTAAAAGAGTCTTGGCTTTAGATCTACTTAAAAGACAGTAAACATTCCTTGTACTTGTCCGTAATTAGTGGCTCAATTATTGCAGAAAAATTTTATATAAACATATTAGCTATTCCAGTTGCTATTTTAACTAAACATATTGTATACAATTGACAGAGTATATGGAGAGATACAAAGTCACATTATTGTTACTTTTGTATTCACGGTTTCATTTATTTGCAAAGATATGAGTTTAGATAGTAAACTCTATAAACTCGGGGCAGGGTCCCCTCCTCCTGTGTCACTGTCTGTATTCGTCTTTCATTTGCAACCCTTATTTAATGTACAGCGCTGTGTAATATGTTTGCGATATAAATCCTGCTTATTATAAATAATAATAATAATAGATCTGCTAATGTCAGTTACAGCAACCGAAAAGGGGACCCTTTTAAGCATCACTGAAACACTATGTTAGTATGGAACCACAGTAAAGAGATTTTCAAATAAATGTACATGCTTTAATTTTTGCTGTCCTAAACAGTTTTGCTGTTGCCGTGCACCATGCACTTGTTTAATATGTGCAGTTTGTGCAGAATAGTATGTAGAAGATTTGAGTTACAGCAACCTGTCCTGACAAGTAAAAAAAAAGCTAAACATTTAATAAAATGTGTTTATAGTAAGCACTAGAAATAAGCGAATTTCTCGAAAATTCGATTCGGCCGGTTCCCCGAATTTTCTGAAAAGATTCGCTTTGATCTGAATTTATTTGCGGCGATTTACATTAAAAACGGCTAATTCCGGTTATTTCAGCTATTTCGCGGTTGGCGTGTGGAACTTCTACTATGTATTCTTAGATAGAATTTCTCTATCTAAGAATACAGGGCACTAAAGGGGATGAATGGGGACAAGTCCCCATTCATCACCTGTAATTCCTGGACATTGTAGTAGAACTGCAGAGGACTGCAGTTCAGTTTCCCACGTGACGTCACAGTGGCAAAACTGAACTGCAGATGACCTCTGCAGTTCCACTACAATGTCCAGGCACTACAGGTGATGAATGGGAACTTGTCCCCATTCATCCCCTGTAGTGCCCTGTATTCTTAGAAAGAGAAACTATATTTAAGAATTCATAGTAAAAGCACAGCACGCCAACAGCGATTGCTGTTGCAGCGCTGTTCCATGTATTCTTAGATAGAGTTTCACTATCTAAGAATACATAACACTACAGGGGATGAATGGGGACTTGTCCCCATTGATCCCCTTTAGTGCCCTGTATTCTTAAATAGAGAAACTCTATCTAAGAATACATAGTAGAAGCACAGCACAGCAACCGTGATTGCTGTTGCAGCGCTGCACTATGTATTCTTAGATAGAGTTTCACTATCTAGGAATACAGGGCACTACAGGTGATGAATGGGGACAAGTCCCTATTCATCCCTTGTAGTGCCCAAAGATCGTAGTGGAATATCTAAAGTCCGCAGATGTGCAGCCGCAATTTCAGGAAAAATTGCGATTCAGATTCGGAGTGAATCTAATTTTTCCTGAAATTTGGATCGAATTCCACTTTGTCAGCTTTGATTAGCTCATCTCTAGTAAGCACCTTTTAAAGTGGATCTAAACCCTGTTCTACTCACCTACTCTGTTCTGTTTCAGGGAGCTGCCATTTTTTTGCTTCTTCTATTTTCTCCTACGATCGCCATCCATCTTGATTAGCCAGTCCAAGATGGAACAGGTGTGCAGCTCAGCTTTTTTGACAGTTCCTCGGAGTAATCAGGCAGGTAAGAATGCTTATTGCAGAAGGAACATTGCCTATCCCTTTCTGCAATAATGTCCTGCTTGATACAAACTTTTTAAAAGTGGAACTTCTGTTTTAACCATTAGTTTAACCTAATTATTCCTTTTTTTCCTTCTCTTCTTAACTACATTTTAACTACATTTTTTCTTATTTATTTCTATTTTATACCCATTATTTTTGACCTTTAATTTTTTCCTTGTTTTATTCAGTCATTTTGTTGTTAGTGTTACCTGAAAATAATATGTATAATAGGTGTAAAGTGAAAATAAAAATAATAATTCATAACCTAATAACTTTGTTGTGTACCAGAAAACATATTTTAGTTGTTAATGTTATGTAATGACAGAGTTTTAGATGAATACAGTAAAAATGCCCATACAGCACATGAGTTAAGGTGTATCTATTCCCAGGAACAATATATATTACAGCTTGCTTGTCCTTTGATACCATGGCTACTTTCATTTTCTTTATTTTCACCAGATCATCCTGCCGATAACACTTCATGCTTTAGGAAGACTTCTGTTTGCTGATCTCCCCAGGGTAAAAGTAACCTGGAAGAACACAGCTCTGAGCACTCCAGAGAACAAAACTTAAACCCTTGCTGCTTTTATCAGAGACGGTCCTGATCAAGCACAGTGTGTGCTTAAGAAACTTTAACAGTATAAAGGGGTGAACCTAGGGTCTAATACACCATTGTTGTATTGTTACTTATATTGACCACCTAACATCTCAAAGTTAGCAATATGCAGTGCAATATGCTACACCATAGTTAAGATTCAGTCATTTTTTTTCACAATTGTACACTAATATAACTCATCCTATATTTAAAAAAATACATTTGTATTTAAGCACCACATTCAAAGTCTCCAAGTAAAATATTTTGTTAAAAAACATCCCTCCACTAACATATTATAAATAGTTTAGTTTTTAATATATCTTTAAATGGTTTAACTATACACACATTTTTCAAAATCAACATGGAAATGGCCAAGGTTGCAATACTTAGACTCAATTTTCAGATATAGCACAGCACAATTATTCTGATAATGGCGTAACAATGATAAAAAACCTCAGGCAACTGATTTTTATCATAGTTTTACTTATCTTTTATACTCTGCTATATTTGAAATTGATGTGCAATACCCTTAAGCAAACACAAGTAAAATCAAAGTACAAATTTGAATATCCTTCCCTTTTAGGCAATCTAAAAAAAGAAAGATTGTTTTCACAGATAATATGACTTCAAATTTACTAATAAAATATCCAGGTAAAAACAGTAAAAAGTAGTGATAAATAAAGTTACACATGTTACCATAACCTTGGTTTGACACCAATAAAATATTTTTTATTAATCGATTGACTGTAAAAGCTATCTATACACATTATGACAATTTGTGTGTGCACAATCCATCATGGCGAAATACCAATGTATGACCATGCCCAAACAAGTGTTCCTGCTTACTTGCTTACTCAGAACAGTGTGAGTTCTTTCAAGTACTTTGATCAAACAAGTTAAAAAAATCCTTGCCATTAGCAGAGTACAGAAATAGCTAAGAGACAATTACCAGAAAAGTTAGTAAGAATGGAAGCCAAAACCAGATCAATTTTCAGACGTCAAAGGTAGATTCATTTAGGATGGAGATTATAGATAACCACACAGATAAACACTGAATAACAATATAACTACCATACACAAATATCCAGCCAATAAAATGTATTTTTAAGCCAGGTAGACTTGCAGTTTGAGGCACTTCTATGTGCACGTGAAGATAACACAAATCCAGTATTGTATCATTAAATTTGGAGAGGTTGTTGTCACAGATTCTGTATCCTCTGTGACATTTTCCATCATGAAAAGCTGTCTTTGGATGTACAAGAGACTTAAGAATCATTATCACTACTCATAGATCATCTGCTGTCTAGTAAGGGGAGTCTGTTTTGATTGTCTTATTATCTTATTAGTAGTAGCAGGCTTTTGGGCTTGGCCAACACTGAAATCAACCCAATATGCTTATTAGGGCTATGAATAAACCACAATATTTCTTAAGCTGAAAAAACCTGGGATGTTTGTAATTAAAATAAAATGTGCGAATGCATAATTGTTCACTAGACATTCTTGCAGCAGTGGCGGTGATATGGTGGTGGAAAGGTGTGGGAGGGCTAAGAATTTACATTATTCAATTTAATAAAATAATAATAAAAATGCAAGTATTACTAAAGATAAAAATATTTTACCATTTAAAAAAGAAAAGGTTTTTTTTTTTCCATCTGCATCTCCCCTTTACTTTCTATCTAGTTGAAACAACAGTTAGAGGAAATAATTACAAAATGAGAGAAATCTACTCTTAGACTGTTCCCAATTGGATGTTTTGTTTTTATTTAGGTTTTGATGGCAATCCCACAGATGAACACTGTCTGTGATACTTTTTTCCTTGTATGTACCAACAGGACAAGCTTCTGCAATGTTCTTTGGTCTAGGCATTAGTGATACACAAAGGTTTAGTTCTTGGCTTTAGCAATGCAGCTTTGCAATAGACAAAAATCTCCAGGGAAAAAACACACACATGGTGAGAGAAGATAAAGTCAGATACGAGATAGAGAAGTGGGATAATAAATGGAAGAAGGGAAAAGTCAAAGAGCTGAGAATGGTAATAAAACCACAGGATGATTTAGTTTCTGGACAACTCTACAGAAGACATTAATGTTTTGTTTCTTAAAGAGAACATTTAAAATACTCCGGACAGAAAAGATAATTCTGTTTGACAAAAATTATAAAGGACTGAATGTGGTCCTTATATGAATAATTACCTGTCTCACTTTCATTACAGTCTTCTGGACATTCTTGTCTTGTTCTTTGTCCTTAGGAGTTTGTTAAACCCCTGTAACAGTAATGCTTGTACCAAGATGAAGAGAATACTCCTTCATGTGAGCTTTTTTTTTTGTAAACTACCAATCTCCCCAGCCATGGTGACAATACAGTTGATTTACTAAAGGGATATAGGCTGTTCATATAGAAAAGTGAATTATTCCCTGGCAAGGAAAAGTTAATTTAGCTTAGTAAAGGACGTAAAGCTCTACTGATTTCATCCATCTATTTATGTGCAAGGAAACTCTTGTTTTTTATGTTTTTGTTTTTTAGATTTCCTTGCATGTATATTGATATTCCTTGCAAAATAAACTATCACTATTTTAACTTAGCTAAGTGAATTATCCCTTGGAAGGTGATAACTTGCCTTAGAAAGTAAACAACTTAAGTTTCTTTAGCAAATCATCCCTAATGACGCCCTTGATTTTATAGTGACGATTTAAGCATAGCGATCTATGGACAGCATAAGTTATTTGTGCAATTACCAGACAAAAGGAAACAACTGTCTGAAAAAATAATATAGGCACCCCATTTATGGACTGGTAGGCTGCAATATACTACATTTTATTTTTTGGTTTAGATATGCTTTACCTTAGTGAAAACATTGTTTCAGTACTATGGAGAGCTCGAGACAGCTAATTGGCCTACTGGGTGTGCACATGGTCTGGTGAACACAAATCATTGTAGGCCAATGGCAGAAAGGTAAATTTGTAAATGTACATTTTCTAATAAATGTTAAAAAAATATACCTCCAATAATAAGCCCTAATATTTTCACATTATCATAGTTTTTCTGAATTTTGACCAACTTGAGGTCCAGAGGAATCAATTTCTATCTGTGCCTTTACGTACTTACGTAACCCTGTTTGCAGAAATTAAGTAGGCTCCAGTCTCAGGATTGTTTTTTCTTGTTTGTCAGGTACACGTTCCGATTCCCTTTTGCCAAGGCCATGCTTCTAATTTGTAATACAAAATATATTATAATATTACAAAAGAAGACATGTCTAGGAACAAACCTTACACCATTTAAAATAAAGTCATATTAAAGATAAGTATTATACTTCCTTTTATACAATTATAGTCTCAAAAAAGAAATCATTTGCTGTACCAGTAATAGAGTATCATAATCTCCTCTATATACATAGTTAAATGAACCTTATACACAGAGAGCAAAGATAAAGCCATGGATTGCAAGAACAAAAAAACAAACATTTAATTAAATTGAATATGGAAAAATAAATTGGTATTGTTCTATCCAGTAATAGAAACATTCATCCTGGTGAATAGATATTGTATTTATGTATTTAATAGAAGTAATATATAATGAATACACTAACAATATGGGCCAAGATATTTAATTTTAAGAAAGATACACAAAGGATACCATGTTTTAAAGCTTTTTACACATTTTCTCTAAATATTTTTTTATGAGATCTCTGTTTATGTCCCACAATATGACAATAACCTCTCTATCCCATCAAATAAAAAAGCAAGGTGGATTTAGGACTTGAAAAGACAAGAGGTGATTTCTATGATTTGTGCCCTACCTCCCCTTTCCCTTCCAGGTTTTATATTCCATTTTTTTAGCAGGGATCTATTTGCAGAGGTCAAGCACACTCTAGTCAGCCTATGCTTCCCGATATTTGGAGAATCTGTCTTTGTCTGGGTGGAGATCTGTGAAAAGATTACTGCTTCCCAACAACCCTTCTTTATAGCATGTTGGCAGGGACAGTTTTTTTTAGGTTGTGACTGCTTTCCAAACAAACCAAAGTATAGGACTTTGTACACCTTTTACTTTAATTTGCCTGAAAAATGCACTAAGCAAATTTAAACTGAAAGTTCAATAGATGTTTAATCTTCACTTGTGCAGCTTTACCTCCTAGGAATAGATGAGTGGACATGCTGTCATACCTTGTAGAGTGGGGAACAATATTGTTATAGATGACCCCTGGCTCTTTCTAAAAGTATGCAAATGTTTGCATGAATCTTTTTAATTTCTTTTTTAAGGTGAATAGCAGAACACAGTTTTTTGCTCTTCATGTAAAAGAAGAGAGAACTTAAAATAAGATACTCTGTATTGACAACATCTGGAACAAAAATACCAGAAGAGACCATGTTCGTAATTTGAATGTACTCACTACTTACTTTCCAGTTCTTTTTTAGTATAAATAAACCAACATTAATAACAGCTCTGCAACTGTTGGAAAAAAATACACAGAACATATTTTTCTACATTGAATCCACATTCTGCAGGTGCAATAACTAACATATCTCCTCATGTCTTTCATATCACTTGATGGCACTGACTAGAATTCAAATTATTATATAAATCTGGATTCAGTTATGTGAAATTTTAAGCACAAGGCCTTTGTCAATAAAACAATGAATGGAACATCAAAGGTGTATCAGAGCAACTCAGATGCCTCTCAGTGCTTGTTATTCACTAAAAACAATTCCTTAGATAAGTAAAATTTAATCTTAAAGTACACTTGGAAAAAGTACACCAGAGGCTACAATGTGCTTTTTCTGAAATCACTGCCGCCACAGCATATTGTGTATAAGCACTATAAGCCCTGTGATCTGGCAGGAGATGGCAGGGCATAAATGCTTCTAATTAAGAATGACCAGCAGTGCCTGCTACAGGATGGAGCACAAGGAAGTCAAGTATTTGTGCAATTCTTGTGTGGCATGTATTGTGTCCTCATTTAAGTCAATTTCAAATAAACAGCATTCCAGTCCAACAACCAATTAAGGTTTGCTCAATTGGCACATAGTTAAGTGTGAAAATGCACAAGAATTCCATAGTCCTAATACAATTCTCAGCTTCCAAACACAGTGGATTACAGTTTAGCCTTTTCAAAACAGAACATATTTTTTATTATTATTTTGTATCTATATAGTGCTGGTATATTACATAAAGCTATACGAAATCCATACTTACGTCCCTTACTGATGACTCCATATTCTAATATTGTGGTTTAAAGCATAAATACATGCTAATATTTTAGAAATACAGGCAATGGGTTGCAGCAGACTTTAATATCTCAATTCATGGATTTTTTAGCTTACTATAATAATATAGAACCATTAGGAATGTTATGACTTATATTGGGATTTTCACAAATAAATGTTTTTGCACTGTGGTCTATTTTTACATGAGGAGGTTAAGGCAGTTCACTTTTGTAGATCATAAAGAACCATTTCTTACTTTGCACCTACATTGCAGTCTTCAACCTATTACTGGGCGAAATAATGTCTAGGCTTTCCAGCACCTATACACCACTCCCTCAGGTGGCCTACTCCCCGTTTCTTTTCTCAAAGCATGTGAAGAAGCATGTAAAAAGGGGGACTGCAGCCGAAAGTATAATTTTATTACAAGATAGGATTGTTTTCCAAAAGGGTTTCATTCCATAATATTTGGTACAGTTTGAAAATGAGTCATTAACTTGCAGTTAATGTTGTTTTAGTTTTTTTTTTATTGCTGAGTTAGAGTTGGTCTATCTATACGGTTTGGTAATATAAATATATGTGACATTGAGACCTCTCTATCTGTAAGGTCCAAGGTACTTCATACTGACACTATGTTGGAGTATTTTTTGGACAGTTTGTACTAAAAAAACTTTTTGATTTCACAATTGAATGTTTTAAATTAGGAATTTACTGTATAGTCATATTGCATAAAGAAACATAGTAGCACTGTTTTACTTTATTCATAAATGCTTTTGCAATATTTCACTAGAATTATTTTTATATTTTTATTATTTCATATTAACAGAAGCTTACTATTAATTTAGGATCTGCCCCCTACATGTCAACATCTGTAAAAGGGTATAAACACAGGAAAATAATTTATAACAAAATAAAGTAATATTTTAGCAAATAATAGCTACAGTTTGCAACCTTTTTTATCAATAGGCATTCTGCCCTAAGGCAAGAGCTTTCCCTGCAGTCGGTGCACTCAACAAAAAGATTACTAAGGGTTTAAAGTAATCCCTGTGAAGCCTTAGTTTCTAACACAATTCACCAATGTTCAGCAAAAATAAGGAAAGTGCATTTTAAAAGAATTTGTTATGGAAAAATTGGACCATCCATTGCTGACCTACTTTTGAAGAAGCTTGTACAGGGGATTCATTGCTTATCCTTTTTTTTACTAATGATTCAACCATTATCATGGAAACAACAAGTGCATACAAGCTGATGGGCTTGATCCAGATCAGTGATTCACTAGAGAGTGAAGTAGGGCTAAGCTGCTTCCATATTTCTATATTGATGGATTCCTATTAAATACAAACTGGCAGTGTACAAACAACATGCACATAAGAATAGGGCAGGACAGAGCCACAGGCTGAGGGACAGACATATGCAATTGTCAAGGGAAATGCCAGAATCATTCTTGCATTCAGCAAGATTTATACACCATGTGTGTTCTTTCATATTCCTTTATAGATGTTGTTGCCATCTATGACATATATATTCTTCCATGCTTATCATAATAAATCTTGTACTGAAAACTGTAGCACGTGGGGCGGTTAGTAACAGCACGATGCAGTAATTAAACAGTAATTAAAACTAGACCTTTACAGGCATGTTTTGTTGAAGTAATATAATTTTACTACTAGACTGTTATTTTATGACTGGTTCAAGACTTTCTCTATAAAGTTAATCTTTTCATATTTATAAAAGATATTTAGAACAACCAGGGAAATGAACTCCAGAGTTTGTTATTGTTGGCTTTCGATTTTAGCGATACAAATTAAAAATTCAATCAATCAATTTTTAATTCAACTAACTTGTTCGATTTAAATGTTGACAGTCGATTGACAGCTAGTCAATATTACTAACACTCATCGCAGTTAGTGTTCAGTTACATCTTTAGTATTTATTCATTGTAGTCAATCACAATTTATTTCCTTCCATCATTTTTTTTTGCCTCAATCATTTTGAATGACCTGAAATCTACTAGGGGGTCCTAAGAGCCTCATCAGATACTTGTAGATTTGTTGAAAATTTTCCAACCTGACCTACAAAGAATATTTCAACTCCTAATATGGTTGATATGATTTTAAAATTTTTTTTAGGTATGAGTTCATGTATTCTGGGTTTAGTGAATTAAAAATGAGTTTGGAGTAAATCACTGATTGTTTAGTCATAATTATTGTTTATTAATCGGACACACGTGATTGCATAATTGAAAGTTTATTATATTATGAATTGGTATTGATGATTACACATAATTCATGGTTAGCACTTTTACTTTTGATAGTGAAGGTAGGTAGACTTGTTCTGTCAGAATTGCTAGAATTTGCTATTATAGTTAAAGGTAAATATTCAGCCATAAAAGATTTTTGATTATTATACAATCTGTTGTAGTATTATGCTGTGCTGTAGGTTTATCTGGGTATGTGCTCATCTTGCCCTGTTATTTTGACTCCAAGAAGTGTTATGGAGGCTGTTCAGATAAGATTTAACACTGATCTATAACATGTAGGTAGAACTTAGGATATATTTTATTATTGTTGAAAATTTATATTGGTTACTAAAAATTAATTATATCTGTGTTTATACCGTGTATGTATTTAGATTGTAATTCATTTCCTGAAGAAATTTCATTTATTAGGGAAAAAAAAAGTAATTTATGTGACTACTGTATTCCCTAAATAGTGTCCTCGTTATAAGACATGCTATTTGGGTTATCCAAGGTCTCCAATTTATAAGTAATAACCTGTTGCAATTTTGTTAAATCTACTCAAAAATTAGTATATTAGATTGGAATATGAAAGTTTAGGTTGAATTTAAATTCCATAAATCCAAACCTCAACACTAAAAAAGAAAACAGTTCCATAATTAATGTTTCATTTTGACCGTTAATGATTAGAAACTAAAAAGTAGAAAGCATAAAAAGCTGCCTAATATTTTTTACTAAGCTTTATCTAATGCTCTGTCTGGAGGTATTTTAGCTGTTCAAAAGCCATTAAATGCTGGAGAGATTTAATTAATGCTAGCAATTCCAAAGTCATGTTATTAGACTTTATTTACATTACCAAATGCCACTGGAATCAAATATATTTTCCATAGTTGTCATTTAAGTTTGAAAGAGACATTTAATTCTTCTAAAAGGAAAAATATTGATCAGATACAAAAAAACAATGCTTGTTGACATCCTACAGGTACATTTTCTGCTAAATTACACTGTATTTATTTAATAAAAGAATGTACATGATATTTGTTGAAAGAGCAATTTGAGTTATTCTTGTAGAAGAATACTTCAATATCAAATACGATGAGTTAATTTCAGTATTCCCCACAGGAAAATACTAAGTAAATGTTGGAGGTTGCTTCTAGTAAATGAAGTGCAAAAACAAGCAGTGTGTAACTATTGCCAGTGGTTAAATTATAATCAGATTCACTTTAGGGTATCATTATCATGATGATACATTACATTAAGGACAGATGTTAAATTGGTAAATTCTAAATTCTTTTATGCACAACTCTGGTAAAAAAAAACCTTGATGCTGCATCACTTCTGTTCTGCAAAAAAACATAAAATATTTTAAACATATTTTCCTCGAGAGAGGAATGCCTTTTTTTTTTTTTTTTTTTTTTAAAAGAATGGTTTAAAGCCATTTTACACCAATAATCATTACATATTTTGTGCCAAAGGTAAAATAGTGCTTTGAAAACTTGTTATGGCTTACTGTTTGAGTGTCTCAGCAGAACAGACTTGATCTAATCAGAGTTGCAGCAGTACTGTTCAAGAACTTTAGGTTAAGAAAATCCTTTTCCAGATGTTATTTTCCTAAAGTTAAAAGTTGAAACATGCTCAGTTTATGCATCAGTTCTTCATTACAATTTAAAATAGAATAAACCAAATTATTAAAATATTACATAAACTGTATATATATTGGACTATAAGTCGATCCGAGTATAAGCCGAGGTACCTATTTTTACATTGGAATACAGGAAAAATTGATTGACTCGAGTATAAGCCGAGGGTGGGAAATGCTGCAGCTACTAGCAAGTTTCACTTCTACAAGTAAGGTTCACTTCTTTATTTTTTTAAGAAGGTAATGGCTTCCCCCAAAAAACCTTGAACTACAATAATTAAATACTTAAATGAATAAAAGACTTTGGTAGGGACATTAGATTGTGAGCCCCTTTGAGGGACAGTTAGTGACATGACTATCGACTTCGTACAGTGCTGCGTAATATGATGGCGCTATATAAATACTGTGTAGTAATATTAATTTATCAGATGATTAATATATGATTAGTAACTAATTGTTAATTTATGATTAGGTACTAATCATATATTATTTATCTGATAAGTTATGCATTGTTAGTTGATATAACATACTTTTAAACTTACTTTACTTCTTTTTTCCTGGCTCTCTGTTACTGCTTTCAAACAGTAAGCACCCGGGAATGTGGCACACGGGACTCCTATCAGCAAGGGACACTCTCGAGTCCCACGCTGATGGCTCCGCCCCCATCAGGAACACCCCTGAAGGGATGCATTGCAGAGGAGAGGGAGTGTCCCCTTACCCCGGCGGTGGAAGTGTTAAAGCCAGCCGTGGTAAATAGGGAAGGGAGCCACAACAAGGAAGCTCAGGAGCCGCAGGTTGCCGACCCTGCCAGCCGGGATTAGACCGGATCGACAGGAGCAAGAATCGGCTGGCAGAGGGTGCTTTTCTGGAGGGCCCATGCACCTGGCTGGAGGGTAACTTTTTCAGCACATTTTGGGTGCTTAAAAAGTTGGCTTATACTCGGGTATATACAGTATATATATAAATATTTTAAATATTCTTTGAATTACAGTCATTTTAAATTGTTAGTAATTGTAGATAGATATTTTTCATCTACTGAAACTATATGCTGCCATAGCTTTTTAAGAAACAAGAGCACACAAGAAACACACAAGAATCCCAATAAAAATTGATTATTTTTGCTTCCTCATACATATAGCAACTGATTATATGAACATTATTACAACTAATATATTTTACATGAAGTAGTTGTACCCATATTATTAATCAAACCCACATGCATATAACAGTATAACTGAGAACTCTGCTTAGCAAAGAAAAAGAAGTGCAGAAAAAAAGGTAGACATAGAAAACATAAGTATGATTGGTAATGGGGAAAGAAGATTATGAGAAGTTTGAGTCAAAAAGGGAGTGTATTAAACTTTTATAATGTCATTTTTTGTTCTGTGTGTGTTTCTATTTTACTTTCTTCAGTTTTTTTACACATTTTGCTAATAGTTTGTTTACATTTGATAGCTTTAAATGTACTCCAAAAATATTGGGTTCAGTTGAAATGTGAGACTTGTTTTTCTTCTTCTTTTAACTCCAAGGCTTTAAAGCCATCATTCTGTTTATTTGTCAGGTGTTAAGAACTCAGTACATTGTGCTGTCATTGGATGTTAGCAATAATTTTGCTGTCAGTGAGTTTCACACAGATCCTTGAATTGTCTGTGCCTCCTTTTGAAGCATGCATAATAAATATATGTATGAATAGGATAGATGCCAATTTAACAGATTGAAAGTATGTGTTCCAGTGCCAAAGAATGCCATTATAACGTATAAATATTAATGTTTATGATTCCATCCAATATGTAAAAAGAAATCAATGTAAAGACTATAACATTTAACTCACTCATGCATATAGCTGTCCTTCTTTTGCCTTAGTTATAAAAAAAACTTTTTTTTTCTTTTGTAATGTTATATAGATTATACTATGTGATAGTTTGTTCAAAACTTTTATTAAAACTCTATTTAAGTAAGATATTTTAGTTCGGGTTAGCAGTTGGTAGGCTCAATCCACTCTTTGTTTTTCATATGGCTCAGGGTTAGGCAAGATTTCACCTTAAGAGTTTATGACTTTCCTCTCCTTCTTACTTTCTTGTCTCGATTTGGGAACTCCATGGAAGCCATTGTTGAGAAGTCAGAACACTAAACAGCCCAATTAGCCTTGGTAGGTTCAGTGATTCGTAAAGATATACATTGTTCACTATCATTCTATTGCAGCTATATATTTCCAAGATAAATAAAGAGTGAATGATCGCTGAGCACACAGCAAAGACAACACAGGAGGGGCTTAGGGACAACTCTGTAAATGCCCTGGAGTGGCCTAGCCAGAGCCATGACCAGAACTCTATCGAATATCTCTGGAGAGATCTTAAGATGGCTGTCCATCAACAGTCCCCATCCAACCTGACTGAGCTTGAAAGGATTTTCAAATTAGAATGGCAGAAAAAGTAATTAGTCCCAACGGTGCTTTAAGTAAGTACTAAATAAAAGGTCTAAATACTTATGATAATGTGATTTTTCTGTTTAATAAATTTACCAGGAAACCAGAGTATGCAGAGAAAACCCAGACAGACAAAGGGAGAACACGCAAACTCCATGCAGATACTGTCCTGAACGTATTTCAAATCTGGAACCTAGAGCTGCAAAGGCAAGAGTGGTAACCACTGAGCCAACCACTCTGTCACTTTTAAGGCTCTTTCCTTAATGAACATCAACCAATATTTTCATAAAGGCATCATTTATATATTCACCAAAAAATAAGCTACAAAAATAACAACATAAGCTTACATTATTAAACCCTATATGCAGACAAAAAATTCATCAACATACGTAAATTTACAAAATATCTAAAATTCCAGTTTTACTTTGGGGTACTGAGCATAGATTAATATGTAGATTTACACATCGTTCATTATCATTCAATTGCATCTATATATTTCAGTGATAAGTACATTAGTGAATGATTTTAATGAAGAAGGCAAGTTGCAGATCAATCATTCAATAAATTTAATTTGTTTGGCACATGACTGGGTATTTAAAGAAAATGCAGCTAAGCTTCCTTTGTAAACGTCCTTTGTAAATCAACCTGTTTGTTATAGTCAAACACAGTGGTGTGTAGTTGGCAGTGAAGATATGATATGATATTAAAGATATGAACACAACCAATTTTGTTGTATTTGTTTGCTGTCTCATGACATTAGTGGGTTTTTTAACCTCCTGGGCGGTTCATTTCTTTATTTATTGCCGGGGGACAGAACAAAGGAAGAGGACGTGGCCAGAGGATGGGATCAGACTAGCAGTACACTGGAGGATGCTGGTGGGACCAGGTAAGTATTTATTTTTTATTTTTTATCTACCCCAAGTGTGGCTCGGGGTTACCGCTATCAGCTTTTTTTTTACCCCGAGCCACACTCAGGGTTACCACTCAGAAGGTTAAATGTATTAAAGGTTTAGAGTTCTCTTTTAGTGTTAGTATTTTTTCCTGGTATAAAAAAAGGTTTGGATATTTTTATATATATTTTGCACCAGTTACAGTTTTTGTTTTGGAAAGTATCTATTGATAAAATGTCTTTCGACGTTAAGTTGTTGAGGTGTCACAGACTTCTGTTCATTCCTTCTTTTCAAAAAAATTATGTTGGTGACACAAAATCTAATAATGTGTACAAAATTAAATACATTTTGCTATTATAACAATTGTTGATAATATACTTACAATATAATTTACTTACAAAATGTATTTATCGTCAAAATATTAAACACATCATAAGAGAATGGCGATTCTCATTAAACCATTAACTCTAATGTATTCTTTGGATAACGCTGTTATTTTATTGCTAAGTACTCTTCTAATGTACCCTTTATTTCACACAAGTTAAAGGGTCAGAGAGCATTTGGAAATTTTCTACTGATTTACTTGCATTATTGTTCTTACAGTCCACATGTTTAATTAGTGTTACAGAATGATGTTTTCAGTTACTTTCTATATTATTTACATAACTTTGAGTGTGAGCAGCTAGATCTGCAGTATGCAGTTGCCTTTCCAAAACCTATTTATGTGTGTAAAGTAACTGTGAAATAATTACTCTGGTATATAGCCTGGGCAGAGAGCAGAGCTGTGGGAGGGCAGACAGGCACAATTACTACTGTCTGCAGTGAATGGTCATTATTATTATTAATATTATTAATATTAATAAACAGGATTTATTTAGCACCAACATATTACACAGCACTGTACATTAAATAGGGGTTGCAAATGACATACAGATACTGACATTGACAAAGGAGGGGGAGAGGACCCTGCCCCAAAAAACTTACAATCTAGAAGGTGGGGAACGTATGACACAATAGGAGGGGAGATATTGCCCCTGATTCATCAAGCAAAATCGGATTATCGGTCGCGCATTCGTATTAGCGATCCGGAATCGTGCGCGATCTATTGCGCATGGCAGGAATCCGGCCGGCAGATTCAGGATGCGAGTGGACGCGCGCACTCGAGTCCCGGACCGCGGTAATCCGCGATCGCGGGTCGCGCGTATTATCGCGCATCCAGCGATCGCGGATTTCAATGATGAATCAGGGGCATTAAGTGGTGGAAAATAGTGGGGGACTTAAAAGACATAACAAGATGGGAAGCAATTTAAAAAAAATGGGTTTTGAGTGATCTTTTAAATTAGCTGAAAGTAGGCATTACAACAGGAAACTCAAATGTTGCACAAAGGCAACATTTCACACTAGATTATTTTAAAGATATGGGGAAAAAAACTCAAAGCACACCAAGAATATTGTAAGAATAGAAATGCATTTGCATTTAGACAATATTTGCTTATTCCGGCTTTAAATATGTTGAGTCAAAACTCATAAACATACTGAGTAACCAACAGGTAAAGATAACATATAGTCTGGATTATAATAAATAGGATTCCTTTTTTTTTGGCCAGTGTACCACAACATATAGTGTTTTTGCTTTTATTTTTTTATCTTTAAAGCTGAGCTTAAATATTTTAAATTTAATATTTTATACATATACAATAGCATTTGAACATATCATATACACAAAGCACTGGATGGGGGGGATTTTCAGACGGGGATTCAACACTGCTCCTGTCACTCTGACAGGTTGCAGCTCTGAGTCGGGATGGATGGGCGGTGGATTTGCCCTCCTCCCCTCCCTTCCCAATAGCGTGGCGCCGCCCATGTATTCCAACGTCAATTAGCCGACGTCTATGGTTTCCACAGACGCCGGCTACATGCACATGTGCTGATGGGGAGGTCTTTGATATGAAGCTCTTCATATGAAGCGGCGTTCTCTCAGATCTCTCTGCTCCTCTGCACACACACTTGCAGTGACCACCATTTCTCTGCTTGTAATATGTTGGCCAGTGACCAGATCTGAAGTGTACAGTTCCCTAGACACCAAGGTAATACCTTCTACTTTCAAAGACAAACGTATCTTTATTTTTTATTTTTCAGAAAACCTTATTACCTGCAAGGTTTACTCAAAGCTACATATGTCCTTTATATTCCCTAGGCATTTAATCCCTGTATGTATTTATATATACATTTTGCAGGAAAAATATTGTGCTATCCAACAAGAACTATGTGAGGTATGCTCTATATTAGTTAAAGTATGACTAATTAGACAATATAACAATTTTATATGTGGTGTGTATGATATGGTATATTCCATATATGGAGTGTGTCATGTTATGTATACCATATACCACAATAAATATTGATTACACATCTGCAATGTAACTAATACTTATCTTTATTGACATAGATATTAACACTACAAATACCATAACACATGTTGCAAAGCCACTACCCCTGAGGAAGCCTAAGTAGGCGAAACGCGTCGGGTGCAATTACCAATATGATCAAAGTATTTTCAATTTATGGCACCAATATTGCATATATGTTGTGTTGAGTTGGAATATGTCTAGGGCCACATACGGCCAATTTAAGAGTTTGTGGACCATCAAAAGAGATTTGATTGTCCAATATTAAACCAGTTAAAGATATAGATGTATATACCTCGACACTGTGCAAATCACTTTCTGTACTTTATGTATACTTATGTATGATAAATCTGTTTTGTATGACAAATGTAATGTAATTTGTCTTTGGTATCTGTGAACTGATGTACAATCATTTGATATACCTAATATAAGTTTTCTATTTTTGTGCAAAAAACCCTGCTCTCTTCTCTTTTATTTTTTATTCTGTAATATTTAGAGTTAGCACATAGTCTGTTAAAGAATCTATGAATTTTTTAGGTCTCCACCAAGTATCTCCTGATTAACTTTGTACACAAAGCATTGACTCAGAGCAACCCCAACATGCTTGTGGTGAATTGAAATGCCAATTGCACAGCAATATCTGACTTTACAAAAATGCTTTTTTGCTTAAATGGACACAAAGATCCAAGAGCCATATCAAAATATAGCAAAGAGGGTGTCACATCTATAATAAAAAAACATGTCATTGCAATGGGAACTACCCTTAAAGGGACGATGGTCAGGTATGCACATATGTTTTGCCCAACAACATATGTATTATTTATGAATTCCAGATAGTAAAGGTGGTCTAGGCTCTTTTTCATTATTACTATTTGGTGAAACAAGCCTGCTTATATGAGCTCAAGTTCAAATTGCATACACAACTAAAATAGCCATGGGTGTCCACCCCTGACGTCCATTCAGTTCAAACCCAAAGGCTTTAAATGCCTTGTTACAGCATTGGTGTACCCTTAAATGTTTATTTATAAAAACAGTTTCAATAAACCTATATTATAGATTATATATACAATATAAATTTATATAAATAATATATCACCTAAAAAACATGTTAAAATAAATAAAATTTAAATTGACTCACAACTATTTTATAATTCCTTTGTTATAGCTTGTAATTATGCCACATTATCTTATTTTCAATGCTTTAAAAACATCACACACACTGTTTTATTCAAAGGTGAACTGTAAATTCTCATTTTTTAAAATCTGTTCTGTGACTATATCCTTTTTCTACAAGCATAACAAGATATTTTAAAGAGAAGGTTGGGTTCACAAAAGGCACATAGTTAAGCTTTATCTTAGCCTATGTGCATATTTATGTATGCATTTCCCATGGACTGCATTCCTAAAGGGTATATTTGAAATTCATGCTGCAATGTATGCATAAAAATAGCAAAAGGCAGGTTTAGGTTCTTCAACATTTAAACCCCCTTTAGATTCAATTTGAAATGAAAATGTCATTCTTTGATCTTTTTTACCACTATGTTTATATGAAAAGTACATCTTTATATGAACCCTATGTGGTACAGATTTAAATAATATTAAAGGTTATGGTGCAGAATATTGTAGAATTGTAATTGTTGATATAAACTAGTGCATGATTTACCATAATTATGTTATAATAAAAGTTTTATATTTTATATTATTTAAATCTGCAGTTTTGATTAAAGTCCAGCTATACTATATATATATATATATATATATATATATATAAAGCAAAACTATACTATAGTATATACTATACAAAACTTTATGTATACTATACCAAAAAACTTTTTTTTATTTTAGAATAGAGAAAGATTAGAACGTTCCTCAAGTTAACTTCTTAACAGCAACACATTTATATTTATGAAGTTATTTTTTATTATGAATAATGCCTGACAGCTTTCTTTTGTTGTTTCTTTATTGACAGTTATTTGTAATACACAGTGATTTACACAAACCTAGGACCTGTGTCACCTGTGTTGTATTCTCTTCACATGTGTCTTGTATTCCTCTAGAATTCTATGGGAAAGCAAAAAACCTACTTGGACTGGTGAGATGGAGGTGAGATCAATGGCAACTGTCAGAGAACTTTAAAAATATATCAGAAATGTCTCAAACTTATTACTTATTACTGAAGCCATTATCCCATGCATGTTCAGACTAGTGGTTACAAATGTTTACTGGTCTCAGGCATTTAGTAGTTGCCAATGGGCACCTAGGAGCAGAAACCAATGGGTTTGTTTCAGGCCCAGCATTTGGATCTGGAAACTGCTCTTGGATATTGTGGGTAGTGTTTCTTGAATTTCCTTCAAGGCTATATTTTATAATCTGTTTTTGGAAAATTTATATTTTATTTCCAGAATTTTGTCTTGGCAGAGCTGTATTGATGCCCAGCAGTGAAGGCTGATATAATGAAGCCAAATGCTGCATGTCTGGTTGTAAAGGAACCTCAGCTTTACCATTGCGTTTGCACAGTCACAACCAACACAGAAAAGCATTCTAGCATCTGACCTGTTTTTTCTTGGCTGTTTTCAGACATTGTAGTTGGAAAAGGGCTGGTACAAAATGTGTAATGTGTATTAAACTACATGGCCTAAGCCCTCAGGTGAATTTGTCAAAGACAGTGACTAAAACAGAGAGATATTCTGTACACAGCCAAATACACAGCAAACATAAACATCACATGAATTGTAGTAGCTAGGCCAAGAAAAAAAGGCAGAAATATAGAGTTTGACTATACTAAAATCGTGAGGTCTTTTCTGTAAATATATAATGTTGCCTATGATTCCATGTTTTGAATCTTCATCTGTAATGATTTATATAGTTACATAGTTAGGTTGAAAAAAATACATAAGTCCATCAAGTTCAAGCACAAGGAAAATAAACATGTCCCAGATAAAACCCTATAGACATAGTTGAGCCAGAGGAAGGCAAAAAAATTACACTGGTTCAATATGCTCCAACAGGGGAAACACATTTCTTCCTGATCCTGTGAGGTGAATGATGGATGTTCCCTGGATCAACAGTCTCTGTTGTCTTTACTTTTCACGTTTAATACCCAGTTATATTTTGTGTATTTAAAAAATAATTAGGGAACAAGTAAAATAACAGCCAAGAAAGGAAATAACATTGAAACCATGAATGTTCATCCTATTGGTCAACTTTAACCATTGTGGTGTTACCAAAAGGTCTCTTGTGAGACCAATTTTAGGCTGGATGAGTAAAAATAATAGCTTACTGGGAGTCATTTGATGTTTTTATGGCTATTACTATGCTCTGGTTGCCAATTTCAGTTTGACAGGAATCTAATACAATTGAACCCCTAATTTCAAGACATAAAATGTCCCTCTATGACTGCAAGTAATTTCATTACAATGCTGATAGCACTTTTCAGAAGAAGCATAGCGAGCATTATTGTATTAGAAACTAAATTGTCAGTATGTGTATGATACATTGCTGTAAATTAATGTAAAAAGCTAATTTATTTAAAAAAACAAAAACAAAAAAATGTACAAACAAATGTAGAGGGGTCCATCATTTTTTTTTTTTCTGGCAACCTAATGATTTTCCACAGATCAATGGCATTTGGTAAATAATCTAGGATTATATGAATTGAATCAACGGTTTATTTTTCAATGCTGGTCAATGTATCAGGAGGTTTCAATAGTGTCACCAAAAATGTGATGGGGGAGGCTCTAAATTTAGTTTAAGATGGATTATATCCTATGCAATTACACCCTGATCTAGACAGAAAATAACATTTTAGGAGCATGTGGAAAAATTGTTGTCATATATTAAACATAAATTATGTAATACTGTCTACCTTTATCTGCCTTTAATTGGTAAGGGTTTTGGGAATTTGTTATGTAAAAACATTTTTTTATTTTGTTATAAAAAGTTTAACCACAGTTTTTCATGAACAGGAGATACCTGCAATCCACTGATACAATTTACATTACTGACAGATACACATCATTCGGACCTAAAGGCTATCATATATTCATATGTAACAGAGCATTGGCAAAGCCAGCTTTTAAGTAACAAAATACTGTTATAAATTGCTTTACAAATCCTGTCAGAGGCAACTTTCATGTAACAAAAACTTGTCAAATTCTTCTATATTCCAACAGATTATCAACCTACTATTGCTTAACCTCCCCGACTCCACAAAGAGCAAAGGCAAAACTTTCTGTGACTGCGAACACTAGTATGCTGAAAATCAATACAGCAATAAACCTGTTTTAGCAACCTTGTAGCCAACCCCACATCACAGGAAGATTTATTTAGCTCTGTGGCAAGACAGACAGCAATATAAATTTTCCTGTGATTTGACGTTCACTAAAAGGTTGCTGAAATAAGTTTGTTGCAGTTTTTCAAAAACAATGTCAGATTGCTTTCTTGTTACTAAATATTGTTTGACTGCTTGCATGTTACAATGACATGTTGATTGACTGGTTGCATGTTATTGAGCATCATTGTCCTTTAATAAAATTATAATAAAATTAGAACTTCACAGTGCAAGCCATACTAATGTACCAAAGCCAAAATCATAATGTATTGTCCTAATAAAAAAAAACTAATTTTGATACTTCAAATACAAAGAAAACTATTAGCACACATAAGTAACTGTGTAAAATGTTAGAAAAAAATGGTCTTTGCTAGTCATTGTCACGCTTAGAGGGACAGAGTCTCTAGGGGATGCTGTGGCTTGGACAATACTGGTGTGAGCCCTGAGAAGGACTAAGGTGCAGAATCCAAGCAGCAGCCTGGTTTTCTCCAGAGCTTCTATTGGTCAGGATGTCACAAAGGTTGTGGTCCTTGGGCACACCAGAACGGAGTGTGGTACCGAATCAGTAGGCAGGAGAATAGTCAAGGAAGGACAGGGTCAAGTCAGGCAGCAAGGAAGAGAGGCCAGGAACAAAGCCAGGGGGTCAAGAACCAGAAATCCAGGAAATAGACACCGGTGACACAGAGGTCACCGCAGACACAGAGGAACACAGGAGGCACTGGAGACACAGGGCTCACAGCAGACAGAGGAACAGCACAAGGGAACAGGCAGGGAAACAACAGACCGGGTGAAAAGAGGTTAACACATAAACTGGACTGAGAAAGCACTCAACAAACCGGTCTGTGGTAAATGCTTAGCAGAACTAGGGGGCTCAGCACTAGTGGAGACACACTGCACGAATGCTGAGTGTTGTGTCTGAGCAAGCTAAATAACCAAGGACTATTAAGAGGCTATCTCCTTACTTGCTAGCAGGAGGGGCAATACTGATTAAATCTGTAAAGCAGACGCACGCAAGGTCAGAACTGCCCGCATGTACAGGAGAGAGGCCCAGAGCTTTAGCCTGGAGGAGGTAAATTTGACAGTCTTAAAATCCTAAATCCTGCAGTGTGCTAGTCCAGCCCTGGCCACTAGTCAAGAAGACACCATAGTGTGTCTAGATGGAAATCATCCTCATACTCTTCTTATGCTCTCATACTGTTTTATTTTCTGTAATTGATTGAATACAGTAGAAAATGAACTCCTCATCACACTTTGATATCAAGAAAAAGTGATGCTAGGTTAGTGAGCCACCTCTCTGTATCATGTAAATGTAGTTGAGGAAAAGAGAGAAAGAAAGAGGTTTGAGGCTCTGGGTAGTTCTTTGAAAATAAATGAGTGTATTCAAACTTTTTTTACAGTGATAACTGATCATAGCACATGAAGATACAGTATTTCCCACTATCCTGTTAGATATTTACAGCACAGGGGTTCAGCAAACTATACATGTAGACAACGTTTTAAAAAGTCTTTAGCGTCACACGAGCTCTCCGGCTGTCACATAGTTTGCTTACAGACACTCCGCTTTGCTGCTCTCTGCATTTGGTCCTGCTTTTGTCCATTTCAAGACTTTGGGAAGACATCATTCCTCCCCTCCAACTTACCTTACAAATTTCTGATGGATGAATATACCTTTTTTTACACCCAGCCAGATCAGGCATATATACTTCTATATTAAGCTTTACAATTTCTACAGCTGTAAATCCTACTCCTGTACACCATTTTCTTCACCTTAACAATTCTGATCACTACTCTAGTGATGCATACATGTACACACAGACGTTTAGTATGCTAAATTACCTATCCCTGAGGAAGCCCACCGTGGGGAAACGCCTTTGATTAGCGTGCAATACGATAGAGTCTTTTTAATAGTTGCCTAAATGTATAGTATGCTGAACCTCTGTCCTGTAAATGTCTAACAAGATAATGGGAAATACTGTATCTCCATCTACTATGATTTGTTATCAATGTAAAAATGTTTGAATACACGCATCTATTTTCAAAGAACTACCCAGAGCCTCAAAACTCTTTGTTTCTCTCTTTTCAACTACATTGATTGAATACAGTTAATTGTTATTCTCTCTCTAAAGATAATTTCTTCATTGATTGGCAGAACTGGAACAACCCAGGTACTAGTATACTACTTAATCCTACACTCATAACATTGTATTTTTTATTGCTATAAAGAAAGAAAGATTACAAAAAGCACCTTTCATTTACCAATGTTTTCATTTCCAGAGATTGTTGATGCCTAGATGCCAAGGTTAAATATGTAACATTAAACTTTTTCAGTTAAATTGATTAATTTGCACATGCAAATAATTTATTTTTTGTATTGTTTTTTTTTTTAAGAAAACAATAAATTAGTACAAATTTCATGAAAATCTTTTTTCAAATACAGGGAGATTTTATTTATTGAAGGCTGACAAATGAAAAAAGAATGTAAACCAATACATTTTTGCAATGTTGTAATTAATTAATAAATTTTGATTACACATTAAAGAGTAAATAACCTTATTACTGTAAAAAATAAAACATTAAACATATATCACTGCAGACAAACAATGCCACCAAAATGCCTCAGCAGGGTAAAGGTTTTTATTTTTCTAATGAACCCTCAGGCCTGCATGTGGTAACATAATTGTGAACCACGCTGTTTGGTTCAGATCATCTATAGAGAATGGAGCTGACAGTGACAGTCAGGATTAGGAATAACCCGTTGCCCTAAGTGAATGCTAGTGAATATTCCATGGGGAGAATAATTTTTAATTGTATCTCCAGTATAGGAGAATCATACTGGAGAGCATATATAGTTGGCAGTAAGGGGTTATTGTAGCTTTTTTGATAAAAAATATTCTTCTTTATTTATTTATTAACCTAATACCGTGGATCTCTGATATGAATATTTAAATGTGATGTTGTTTTAAAGCTTTAGTTAACATAGTACTTTTTTGGTAATTCCTATTTATAAACTAACTATTTATAAACTAAAAATATATACTTTTTACAAAATACCAATATAATAAATGTCCAAATGTTGCTTTTTGTCATATTTAAAGGTTTGATTTAAAAAAAATTGACACTGGCTTACATTTGGTCCCATGCCGTTCTCGATTCTTTCTTCATTTTAGCATGGAGGAACCATAGGGCGCCACCATCTTCTTGGTGGGTTATCTACTCTTTTATATAGTAAAAAGTAAAAAAGTGTGATAGGTCCACTTCAATTTCTAATTCTGACCTTGTGGCAAAAACCTAAGTTGAACTTTTCCACTGTTGCTCCATGGAAGTTAGAACACAAAATTCTGTAAGTATATTTTTTGTTAATCCTTAATAACATGTATTTCTTCTAAGGAAGGAATAATGTTTTGTAAGGTCTTATTGCAGTAGATTTGTCGGCTACAAAAACACTGAACTATTTATCTGTAAAAATTTTAAACTCCAAAGCCATGTTTGCTTTTGTGATTTCTGGAAAAAAAAACAGCTGTTTAGTGGATACATGTGTCTATAATGTTAATTGCTGTGAATAGATTGTTATAAAAATGACACATAGTTAGGATTGACATTAACTGCACCACATGGGGTTTTGTAAGTGGATTGGGGAAAATTATGTAAATGCAACTCGGGTGTCCCAAAATATGGACAGTCACTGCAGAAAATGTTTAGCATGTTCTTTATTGAAGATGACAAGAGCTTAAAACAATGACAAGCTGTTGTGTGTCTTAACTTTATTGGATTACATACAGGCACCTCTAGATTCATAGGAGAATGATAAGCGTAAAATAATTACATCTTATTTGAAATGTATTCTCATTACCTGATGGACATCTAAACGGTACCCAAAGGCTTGTATCAGAGGGCTAATGTAGCTTGCTTCCAGGTGCATTCAATTTGTCTATCCCCCTTAAACGCCTCTTCTCAAGGGAGAATAGATTCAGTTCAGCTAATCTCTCCACATAGGTGAACTTCCCTACTCCTTTTATTAGTTTATTTGCCTACAATACCCTTTTTGTGAACTGTTAAGCCAGCCTTCTCTATTTACTGAGTAACAACTCTATTAGTCATCTGTATATTAAATTTTGCAACATATTTACCCCTTTACTCAATACACAACTCAAAGTATTAAGTATTTGAGACATAGAATACTCTGCTCTTTCCACATACATTTACATCTGTTGCTATACAGTGTGTTGTACTATTCCTAAGCAAGCCATCAATACCCCTGAGGAAGCCTGAATTATAGGACAAAAATGTTGGGTATATTCAAAATATGGCTGCAACCAATTATTTGAAAACCAGCACCACTAATAGGATTGTTTGTTTCCTGTATCTGGTACCTACTGTATATATGTATGAATAGCAAGGTACTAGGGGAAGCTTACCTACTAAGTTTTGCCATATCTCATACTAGAAGCTTTTGTCTAGTGCCATATAGTGGCCCTTCAATGATTGTTTCGTGTATTTGGTACCTAATACCAAGGCTCTGGGAGAAGCTTAACTACTAAGATTTGTTATATCTCATACTGGAAGTTGTCTATTGCCATATAGTGGCCCTTCGATGATATGTATTACTTTATGTTGTTCTAAGGATTGTTATGAATAAAGAACATTTCAATATGTATGCAAAAACCTTTAAGTAAATTTGAAAGTTTTTGCTAACAAACTTCTCTTTCCTTTCTCTTTGAATATATGTTGTGTTTCTCAAACAGGGGTTGGCATATATAAGAATACATTTAGAATTTAACCAAGTAAAAAACTTCTCCTTTCCCTATTTTATGGTTTTCACCATATATATATTGTCTTTCCTTAGAGGGCCATAGCAAGGTTCTATTTGAAGTTAGCTTTTTTCCTTATATTCCTTTTATCTACATTGCCAACCTCTGCACTTTCCTATCACGTAAATAATTGCATATTAGGGACATGTATTATAAAAATATCAAAGAGGCATAGGAACAGGATTTAGGAAAATCAAAGCTTATTGCAGTTGAGAGCAGTTTTCAGGCTCACCAGGCAGCTTATGTTTTCTTTTATGTTTATCTTGTTAATACAAATTACAGCAATGAACCAAGCCTAGCACTAGCAATCACATAAAATTGTCACCGTTTTTTTAGTAGAGAAAAAAATATCCAACATTTCGTCTTTCCACATTGACTAAAGAGGTTATATAACATTATGCTTGAGATCAGATATGATGTTTTGCGTTCAAGGAAGAACTGAATAAATATAAATGTTTGCTTTAATTTAATTTACCAAATATTTGGTATGTGCTTTACATGCAATACGGGTACATCCTGTCAGCATGAAATGAAAACAGTTCTTGAACATAATTCTCTATTTTCTGTATTGCTTTTGTGATTATGTTCAATCAAGCTTTATCAAAACTGGTTTACAGCACGTTGGAGAAAACTTCTAACAAACAAACAGGAGCCAAATCAAATAAAAGCACAGCTTCAATAATGGAAATTGAGTTGCTCATGAACAAATTCATTCTAATGTTGGCTTCACTGTTGTTTTGTTCTTTCTATAATTTATGCTTTATGTTCTGTAATATTTTTGTATCATGAACAATATTCCAGCTACATAAAAAGGTATATTAAACATTTTACTGAACGACTGTAATACATTTGTAACTCTGCTACCAGCCCTAGTGATACTCTTAAAATTTGGCCAAAAAGACATATCATTTGAATTGTTTTTATTATTTGAAAAATGCATGCTGCTAAAATACCACTTTATATCTTAAATGCTTTTCTTTGCACACACAAAAACAAATGTTTTTTTTCTCAGAATTATGTTTAATGTGTAATGTTTAATCCATTGTAAAGTTTATTGCCCATGGATGAGGATGCCAAAATGGATTGACTCACATAAATGTAAGAACAAACAGTAGTTGTGCAAACATGTAATTTCCAATGTAGGTTCTCTTATCTTTGTATTACTATTAATGGGATAGTCATTGCATTTTTAATAGGGAATTTTATTTAGCACTTTAATAAAATGCAATTGCCAGGAAGATTGGGGAACACACCTTCTGGACCAAGCAGCATTCATAGACCTGATTTATAGACCAAACGTGTTCTTTGTCATTCAAGTGCTTACTGCAATTGGCATGCTAATAATTAACCATGGATTGTTGCATATTACTTTAACTATAAATTTGTAAAAAAGAACTATTAACATATAAGCCGTTATGAGATAGACACTGTGCAGCACATACTGACACCACTCCAAGGCACACAACGTCTACTAATTCATCACAGTGATGACTGATGACAGCAGTTATTATGCATGAATGTAGTAAATGTATTTAACGGAGGGGAGCATAGTGTATCAAACAAGGAAGGTTACCCCCACTTTTTCAGTTAATATTTGAATAAATATGTAATACAGAGTACATGTGCTAAATAGCTGTTTCTGCTTTTATAAACCATTTCATCCTCAGAAGTGCTATACCAGGAATCACTAAATTCCCAATAGTCTTTAATTAGGCAAAAAAATATCTGTTGGACCCCAAGCACTATTATTGATATATTGAATCAGGGCCATTGGCTCAGACATTAGCCCTCTTACTTTTGCAACACTAGTGTCCCAGGTTCAAATCTTGGCCAGGACACTATCTGCATTGAGTTTTGTGTTTTTGTGGGGTTTCTCTGGGCACTCTGGATTCCTCCCACATCCCAAAATCACAGAGTATGGTTAGATGCCTTCCTATACAAATTTGAAGCACAGTTACTGACATGACTATGATTTCTCTCTTTTCTACCATTGTTGCCCCTTCCTATTTTGCTCTGCTGAAGAATTGATGTTTGTTTCACTTTGTCTTTTCCTGACATTTATGGATGGTCCATCCTTCACTAAACCACCTGAGCAAATATTAGTGATTTAAGGAAAATGTAACCTTTTGGTAGACATACCTTGGGAAACATCTCACCAACATTGGAATTTCTATTGCAGAGTATGGCTAAATTCTATTGTATCTTCATATGGATTTATTAAAAGAAAACATTCACAAAAGCAGGAATTTTCATTTATAGAAGTATTGTGCATACCGATGTGGTGTACGGAAAGTCTCCAGGTGTTCACTTAATTCTTCAACATATTTAGAAAATTAGAGCAACTGCAGAATAAAATAGAATTATAATAATATTAATCAATTACAAAATGTGTGGCAATTTCATAGACTTTATTTTTTAGGAAATTAAAACAAACAAAGTATTATACTAAATCATTTGCGCAGCAGTTATATTTTTAACATGACCTTAATTTTTTTCAGTTGCAAAAAAATGCATCAGGTATTATGCTTGGAATTGCACTAGCTGTGTTAGGGATTCTCACACTCCATGCTTCTTTTCCTTGTGTGACCACTGTATTATATTTTTGCTTTGAGTATTTTTTTTTCTTATAATATCAATTCTTCTTTGGTATGCATTGTTGTTGTTGCTGTAACATTGTATAATTGAAAGCTTTAGTTATGCATTGGTATTAGATACAATTGCAGCAAAATTCAGGGACAATTACATGAAATTTTCTGGATAATATTAAACCTGGACTATTTTACGATGTAGAAAATATTATTTCTCACAGTAAGAGATCTGGTGTTACAGCTATGGGAGAATGATGAAAGCACACTTATTATTCATCAGGTACTTTCAGATTAAATGGTAGACTTCACATTCATTCAATTATATTGTGTCATTAACCAGATCCTTTTCTGCTTCTCTTTTATCTCTCTTCATCTCACATCACCTATTTTCATTAAGTGCTTTATGGTCTTCTTTCGCAGTTGCAGCTATTTATCAATTTCCTTACCACAGTCTATATTGAAAACAGCACCTGAAAGTACCTACTTGTGACCAGTTTCACATTGATAGCCTTATAAAATAAAAAGAAAACCTTCCAAATATTAAAGTAATTAAATTTTATGCACTGTCTATATTTGTATTGCTGGCATCCTGATGTGAGGTAGGTTTTCCTGATGGTAAGTGTTTGGCTGAACTGTTACTAATTCAGGACATTCAACCTTATAACAAGCAGAACAGGCTTTGTTTAATTCCCTATCAACTGTCCTATTTTTAAAGTAGCTTGCACAGGCAATCAACTATAGAATGCCAAGATTAGATTGTGTAGATGGATAGTTTCCACCGGAATAATTTTTGAGTTATTTATTTTTCTGATTCCAAATTTACTAAATAATGTTCAATAAAAAGCCGCCACATTGGCATACATGTCTTTGACCCATCTTCTACAGAAGACTGCAGCTGATGTTAGGAATGAATAGGAAAGTTTAAAAAAGGGTACATGGGGTACATAACATACATAAGTAGGATGTAATTTGTACTAGTAATTCTTTGGAAAACTTTAATATATTTAATAAAAAATATTTAGGTCAACGCAACTTTTACATTCTATCTAATAAATGTAAGTTTTTTATGCAATTTTTCTCATTCTAGTATCTCATAATACTTTACTTGGGTGTAATTTTTTGATTACTTGACAGTAAAAGTGCTTTTGGGGTAGTACTTTTGGTAAGAAAAGAATATTCGGGAAACATGCTTTTGAAATAGAAAAATAATGAAATGCCAAGCACTTCTAGGAAAGTGATTAGGAGAAAGTATTTTTAGAAAAGGGCTTTGGAACAGTGGGATGTTAACTAGGTAAATTACAAGGATTATTTCCAGTTATACACAGATAGTTAACCCATTGTTACTAAAAATGTCGTCTGTTTTTTCATACTGGGCCACAAAATTGGATGTTTGACCAGAATTTTTTGACTATACCATCCAGGTGCTGTCTTGTCAACCCTTGAGTGTCATGTTGGAGAGAGTTTTCAGTGTGGCAAGTGGAATTGTCACTCCAATATGGACTTCGCTAAGGACCCTTAAAAGAGTTAAATAAACAATATCTAGTGATTTTTTTAACCAAAAGTAATCATTTCAAGCCAATTTCCAAACCAAATTCTAGTTGGATTTCTTGACTGATCTGACTGGATTCGACCTGATTTGAAATTTTCACATTTTAGGTACCTCTAGCTATGACCTGGCTATTTTTTTGATAAAAATTGCTCGGTTTATGTAGACCCTTGTATTACATACTGTAGATGTTAGTAGATCTAAAGGAAATTGTAAAAGAAATGTGTGCGGCCATCTTAGGCAGGTATTCAAATACAGTTAGGTAATTATTATAAACAATATTATTTTAAAATGTATTTTAAATGTTACTAGAATTTTTTTTTAATTCAGTGTCTTGTAACCACCCCTCCCCCCTACAAAATTACTATGAGTAGTAGTGTCATTGCTAACTTATCTGCTTCCATCTGCTTTCCATTTATATGTCATCTCAAAATGGTTTCTTGAACAGTTCATTGTACTGAAATGTCCACCAAAGTCCAAAGTTAACAGATTTAAATCCAACATAACACCATTGGCATACACTGAAATGTGAGTTTTGCATCGTGAAATGCATGTAAAGCAAATTTACAGCAGCTGCATGATGGTATCATGCCAGTATGGACCAAAATCCCTAAGGATCGTTTTCATCTTGTTGTCAAATATATCCAAAAAGATATATATATGTATATAAAATCCTGTGCAGTGTTCAGGTTAAAGCAAAGTTTCATATTTTATTTTTTTGGAAACATGAGGAACTAGTTTAGTGGTAAGCATGAAAACCAAAATCATCCTGAAACTGCTTTAATTATACACAAGAAGTGCAAAATATTTGCTATCAAATGCAAATTTTCCTGTTTAGCACCTGGTAAATTATGCATTAATCGGCAATCAGCTAGGAATTGCAATGTGATTGCAAGGAAAACCATGATCAACGTTATTCTTTATGGTGGTTTTAGGGGGTAGGTAAAGTGTTTTTTAAATGATGAAGGAAATTTCAGTTTAGTTGGAGAAACATTCCCCTGTTCATGATTACTATTTTAAGTTTCAAATACAGCAGCCGTTAATTGGGAAGCAGACAATTTCATTAAAAATATTCACTTGTGGTTAATGTTCAAGGAAAAAAAAGCTTTAAATTACCAGGCACACACGTTCATGAATAATTTATTTTTTGACTGGACCATATGTGATTACTGGTAAATTAATGAAAATAAAACACCATTTTTTATTTATTTAGTTAGGAATATATTTGGATAAAAAGCCCAATCAATTTTTTAAATTTATAAAATACTAATTATATTATTTTATTATTGGATATTTATTTAGGTAGGACATGAAATGTCCCAACATAAACTGTTAAGATCTTTATTTTAGCTCACAAGATCTTTAAGCTCACATCAAAGTTACACATGGGAGTACTCCTATCCACTTGGATCATCAAGAATTCGTTGATGGCCTTTCTCTGTTCGTATAGTCAGTCCAACATATGGAGGATGGAATTCCAATGGGTAGAAACGTCGCCTATGTTGGGGGAAGCCGTTCTGCCGTTGCAGCTCAAGGAGGGTGTGCTTTGCGGTGTACGAGTGGCTGAAGTGCATGCAAAGTTTCCTGGCCATTTTTATGATGTCTTGCAGATGGGTGGAAGACTTCAGGAACCACTTGATAACCAGATTGAAGGCATGTGCAATGCAGGGTGCATGGCTCAGCCTTCCTTGACGCAGCGCAGACACAATGTTCTTCCCGTTGTCGGTCACCATGGTTCCGATTTTGAGTTGTCGCGTAGAAAGCCAAGATTCGTTCTCTTGATGAATCACACGGAGTGGTTCCTCCCCTGTGTGACTCCGTTTCCTCAGGCAAACCAGGTGCAGAACAGCATGACACCGCCGTGCCCTGCACATGTGGTATGCAGGAGGGGCACTGTGAATTGCCCTGCAGTGGAGGCTGAGGACATGGTGGAGGATGAGGAGGCAGAGGCGGACGTTGTCGCAGGACCAGCGGCGTGACAACGTTGAGGCGGAAGCGGTGTCACCTTGCCAAGTTGCTGGTGTGGCTGTGCAGGAATCACATTCACCTAGTGGGCCGTAAAGGAAATGTATTGTCCCTGACAAATATTCTACATGATTCTACATATTTGTGCAGGGCTGGTAATGCCTTTTTCGCAACGAAATGAAGGCTTGGGACTCTCCACCTCGGCTCGGCACAAGCTATCAGTTCTTTGAAAGGTGCAGAGTCCATCACTTGAAAAGGGAGGGACTGCAGCACCAGCAACTTGGACAGGAGCACAATCAGCTTCTGCGCCGTTGAATGAGTGCACGCATACTGTTGTCTCTTGGCAATCGCTTCAGTGATCGTTTGCTGACGGAATGACTGATGAGGAGTAGGAGGAGCAGGAGCATCTGGACCAGCAGAAGATGGAAATGACATACAGCTCCCTTCGGCTGAGGTGGTGGAGCCTTGACTGCCTGAAAGCCGGTGCGTGCAATTAGGTTATGCAGCGGTTGCTGCGGCAGACTGGACCACCACATCGGAGCCACAGTTCTCTCAGGCCACTTTATGGTGACGCTGCATATGTTGACGCAGAGCCATGGTGCCAACATTGGCTCCCTGGCAACCTTCTGTCCACATATTCTACATATGGCCATCTTAACCTCCTCCGGCGGCCTAAAAAAAACTGCCACACCGCCTAGTAGGTGATTTTCCCCCCAACACTCCGCACTGACTGACTGCTACCGCCGCTGCCTCCGTGAATCCCTCGCACGCTACGTCCCGGGCAGGTAGGCTGCTGCAAAGCATGTGGTCTACCCTGGGCACGATTGGCTCCCAACCTCCCACGGCTGCCACCCTGCTGACTACCAGCCATGCTACCACCTTGCTGGCTCAGCCGCTGCCTCACGGGCAAGCTGCCACCCTCTTCTCCTGGTGATGATGAAGCCCCTTCTTCACCCGGCTCCCAAATGTGATCGGCTTCATCATCATCGAGTAGTGTATGCATGTCACTGATGTCCTCCTCAACAGTCTCTGGGTCAGGAACCTGACCTCTCGCAACACCACCTCCCACACCACTCTCCTCATCACTACTTGCCCGCCTAGTCCCGCTAGCCAGATCTTGGCTGGGCAGTAGCTGCCGACTGTCCTCTACTAGCTCGTCCTCACTGTATAGTGGAGCTGAGCCCACAGCATACAATACTTCTGTGGCTAAGGGAACAACAAAGGACAGGGGCAAATTGAGGACAGGTGAGGGCACAGGGTCTGCTCCCGGGCCATACCAACTAAGGGTTGTGTCTGACTAACCCACCGACTGTTGGCTGGGGGTGACTGATGTCACTTGGGATGAAGTGGATGACCGAGTTAACCAATCAAGAATCGCTGGGTTGCTGGTCAAGACACGACCGCTAGATGACTCCGGGAGCTCAGGCCTCTTGCTGTGACCTCTGCCTGCGCCAGAAACAATTAGGCCTCTGCCACTCCCCTGTGCATGGCCTGTCACTTCTCTGTCTGACATACTTTTACATGAACTAAATAAATGAAAAGCAAATTAAAACGCACCTAAAAGCAACGAATATATTTTTATTTTTGTACAGAAATAGGCCACTAAACGGTTTTACCACAAATAACTGCAACAGTGAACTGAGTATATATTTTTCTTTTTGTACTCAAATACGTCACTAAATGCTTTCACCACATATAACTGCAGAAGTGAACTGAGAATATATTTGTATTTTTGTACTGAAATACGTCACTAAACACTTTGACCGTACACAGTAGAGCCAGTGGCCCTGATTTATTAAAGCTCTCAATGGCTGGAGAGAATACACTTTGATCAGTGAAGCTGGGTGATCCAGCAAACTGGATTGGATCTGGTCCATGATTCAAAACATTTGCTAGCACATAGCAAATGATTTTAAGGAATCCATTCCAGGTTTTCTGGATCACCCAGCTTCACTGATCAAAGTGTATTCTCTCCAGCCTTGGAGAGCTTTAGTAAATCAGGGCCCATAACTGGAGACATAGACAGGAACAGCTGGAACCTTGGAACAGAGCCTAAAGGAACTCCTTGTCCAGGCAAGTCACTTCCTTATAAAGGGCAGGTCATGTGATGGATTGGAGTCATGTGAGCTGTGGAATACTAACCCTCCACCAGAAGGAGTGCTGGTGAAGATGCATTCTTAGGTGGAGTTTGTCTGCGGAACACTCTAGTTCTCTGAGGTAAAGGGGCAGATGACAGAGAGTCATATGATCTAGACCAGGAAGTGAGCCTGGATTTGGATCCTGAGGCAGGGTTGGTGCTGGCAGCAGGAGAGTGCAAGGTGGGTGAACCTGAAGGATCCCCTAGACTTGCTGGGATCTGTGACATACTCATTGGATTTTTAAAAAAAAACAAATATTTATAACTGGCAAGAAACCAACATGTGAAAGTGTTGTCAATTATTAGTTCAGTATATGGTCTGCAGTAAGTTGTATGGAATCACAATCATCATTTATTTAAAAAATGTGTTTTGAACAGAAAATGTCTGCATTTTTGCTCATGCTTGTCCCAAGTGCATTTGTGAAAAAAATATTACATAGTTTGATGTTTAAAAAGAAGCTGAAATATAGCTTTAATATTTTAATAAAAATAATATTAAAGTAGTTGTAAAGGCCAATAAAATTATTTTAGAGCTTTTCTTCTTTTTATCTTTCTCCACTGACATATTTATAAGCCTAAAAAACTGTTAGTAATAAATATGTTTTGTTTTTTAAGTAAAGATAAGCCATGTATGCTTCTAAGTAATCCTTGCAACAGAATGCTTTTCCCTCACATATACAGCTGTCTTTAAAAAGGAAATGACCTGACCATAGATTCTGATTGCTTTCTGTGTGTCATTGGAGAGATTTACCTTTACTCCCTGACCTGGAGATGCAACAGGAAGTTAAAGGATATCTATGTAAAGTGAGGGCAAATCAATTCTTAGACCATTATCACTGGAACAGGTGTGCCCAGTGGAATTTTTTTTCTAAAGGACCATTATTTGGTTTTCTCATTACTGTCTCTTCCATCACTAAAGCTACGTACACACTTCCAATTATTATCGTTGGTAAACGAACGATCCTGCACGATATCTGCGAACGATCGTATAGCACCGATCCTGTACATACATTTGTATTGGATTCAATACAGTATTTTTTATTAAATCCAATACAAAATAATTTGATTTTCCCACCGTGCTCCCGCGCACACCGACGCAAGCACTAACGTTACCAGGAACTCCCAAGGAAAGTCAGCGCACTCGCTGGGAGACTGATCAAAGTAAGAGGACTGGAGGACACCGATGGGACCAGGTAAGGCTTTATTTTTTTTTAGCTACCCGGAATGTGGCTCGGATTACCACTTTCAGCAGGTATTTTTTACCCCGAGCCACACTTGGGCTTAACGCTCAGGAGGTTAATGAAAGTGTCAGGTACCAGGTTTGTCCTACTAGTACCAGTAGGCAAAGCTAGGTTTCTCTATATATTTATATATTTATACTTATTAATATGTTTTATGTGTTACTACTTTGTTTATACTAAAGAACCACAATGAATAAACACCTTTCACAGATAACACATTTTAGTACCTTGCTGGACATTAATAGCTAAGATAGATCCTTAGGAGTACAGAACCCATATATGCTGATATTCAGTACACTTACCTGATCAATAAAGGTAAAATGCATACTACCAAAACAAAATTAAGGAAACCCTTTAACAGGGACATAGGCATAGTTGGAAGGCAGACAATGATGGAGGGCTTAGGGGGACGGAGAGGAGGGGGTTTAGGTGGTGGGGTGAGTAATGGAAGATCATTAGTGGGCATTGGCACATTCAAGGGGCTGAAGGCAGGATCAGAGAACATAGAAAGGGCGGTAGGAGGAAATGGGAGTCAGTAAGAGAGGATGCAGTCGGTGAGTGAAATTTAACGCCCACCCTCCCTTACGTCAAACAAAAGGGGGGGCCATGCAGCTAGGGCTGTAAGAGGATGGAACCTCTGAGCTCAAGAAGTGGGGGGGTAAAACAGGATAAACAGGTAATTTGATGTTTTATTTACCTGACTCATATAACATTTGTATAAAGAATATTCTGATGTATATAGTAATGACGGATTCAGACACTGGTCAAAGCACAAATTATCCTAAAAGAATTTTAAATATGTTTACCAAAATGTCTGTCTCCTACACTGATGATATGCTGTACATTCTATGAAAGATGCCCTTGTATTTTTTTTTCTGCAGAGTGAACACTTTTACTACACAATAGATAATTCAGTAGCCAATTCAGCAAAACATTTATTACTTGTTGCATTGTATAAACCACAGAAACATTTTTAGCATGCCACACATAACACACATATTTCAACAAGACCAAAAGTACTCACTAAACTGGTTACAAGAGTTAATGTGCTAAGTACGGAATGTTTCCTGTGTTATAAGCTGAACATTTACAATAAAACAGACCATAGTGCTATTATCAAAACTTAATTTATTGAAGTGAAAAATAAATACCTATAAAAAGAGATTCTGCAAGATCACTTGTTTGTGTACTTTATAACAAGATGCTCAATTGTCCTCCAGGCCATTTCAATGTTTTCTTCTGTTCTGCAGATCCTGACATTGAGTGTTAAGATGTTTCATGTCATGTCTCCACTGGCTGCCAAAAGAATACAGTTGTTTTACTGCCTGGCATACCATATATTCCCTTCTGGCCTTCTACAATATGTCATATGCATCAAATATGTTAGGACCCATTTCAAAAAAGGTTAGGATCTTCCACAATAAAGAGTATTTAATTAATTTATTTAACCATGTGGAAAGAATTGTTCTGTTCTCTCTTTCAACTGCTCATGATCAGATAATTGAAGTGAGCCTTCACACAATTTACTGTGTGAAGATTCTCAACTCCAAAGATCAATAAATCAGACCAAAGATATCTATTTTCATATGAACACTCCCAGGCCAGGGATTTTTTTAATTAACCAAAAATTTATTTTAGGATGTATGCATTACACTGTATTTATTATAATAAAAAATATGTCCAGGTAAAATCTATCATTGGATTGAGTTTACAATCCAAATTCACAATTGAGTTTAAATCCATAATCCTCGAAAAGTCCAGGAGCAGCTGTGTCCCCTGCACCTGTAATAGCGTGACCAAAGTTTTTGTTTTAATAATCCACGATATTGTGGCTGCATTTATTTATCTATCTGTCTTTATGATTGCCATTTAAGTTCCCTATCAATGTGAAAAATAGCTGATATTATAATTTTTAAGTGCATAATTTTCCAAGGTTATAGTCACTCATAAGGAGATTTTTTTACAGCCCATATGGATTAGTACATTTCCCCATTATATATTTTGCAGCTTTAATAGGGTGCCTACATCATTTTGTATAACTATCATTCCTTTCTTCTGCATACTGTATAAAGTTACATATTACGACATAACTTCAAGGAAAGAAATCTGTTTTATGTCAGTGTCATGAACCATTTGGTCAATTTGTCTTTTTGTGGGTTATGTTTTTTTTTTTTTTTGTCTTGAGGGCAACTTTATATAGATTTGCTTATTTTACTGCTTTTTTTCCCCGAGGATTATTTTTCTCTATAGAAGTTCCTAAAATGATTTCTGGCTTTCTGTTTGTGTAGGCTGCGTGATTGTCCGCATCCAATTTTCACATTATTGTGTTTGTTTTGATGTGCTATTACCATTTTTTTATTCTCTTTTAACAGTTGTGGCAATTTAAATAGCTATTGTGACACAGATTGGCAGTTTTCAGTAGTTTATGTATATAGCTGTTCCTAATATTATGAAAAAGAATAAAGAAATAATATAGTAACCTGTAACAAAACGTATAGTCAGCTAAAAAAAACATGTTGCACGAGGATGCAGTCAATTAGCAAATACAAACCCTTCAATTCCCTCTCAGTCAGAAGTGTAAATATATATATATTCATATAGACATTAGAAGAAAATAGACATATAGAAGAATAACATTAAACAAGAAGTCTTCATTTGCATGTATTTGTAAACTTTTGGAATATCCACACTGGCAGCAAGTTAACTCTGTATAGACATATACAACATTTACCTAAAGGCGACCACACTCCTCTATCTACTGATATATTAGAACCACATGCACTCAAGATAGGTGCAGACATGGTGCATGCAAATGCAACATCTTCAGCCATGTATATGCTGTATGTGTTAAATAAAAAAGAACCATACTGTACAAAGACAAATAATTAAAAAGATGTTTGCACTTTTCCACTAACTTCTGATTATTATTATTAGTAACACAATAGGGCTTTTTATATTACACAATCCCTTTATAATCAATAGTGGACTAGTGGAATAATGTAAAATGGTGCTTGTAACAACTTTTTAAGTTTATTTGATTTTTTTTTTGCCATGCTACAATACCAGATTTCACCAGCAGATACAAATAATTGCTTAGAATTTAGTAATCAATAAGCAGCTGTGGGGGTAAGAGTAACTCCTCCATGTTATTATACCAATAACTACTAGCAGGGTATTTATTAAGGCAAAATTTGTATTTTTAAGATAAAGAGCACTAAACAAGTAAAAGAAATTCAAGACATTTAACTTTACACTCTCCTTATTAGTATATATAACTGTGGCAGAACAAAACCTAATGGTAACAAAGACTAATATGAAGTTATTTAAATGTGCATCATAAACTCCACACTGTTAACTTCAAAAAACTAGAGGGAAAAATAAGCCTGGATTTGAATCAACATTCCTGATACATATACAAATAGAAGATGCTAAGCACCAGCTAATTAGATGTTCTGATCCTGGGGAAGTGAACATTTGCCACACATAGTGATTTGATAGTCTGAATGGAAAGTTAAGACTGGAAGCGTAATAGAAGCATTTTACAAAACTTCTTTTTGATGTATCTTCCAAAAGAGCAAGGCAATATTTAATCTATTATACTCAACATCTCTTTACCATAGAGTACATATATTATGGGTTATGTATGGCAGCTCAATCTTTATTAGAGTTGTCTAAAAACAAACAGGGCCAATCTAAACTGAACTAAAAATCCAATGTCGATGGTAACATTCAGGAACCTGCTAGGGAATCATAAAACTTTTTATAATTATCATATATTGTATAGGTGTAGATATTGTGTGTCCAAATATTCCGCTCTGTCTCAGTTATCCGCTCTGTCTCAGTTCAGATAATAAATCAAAAATAGAATAGGGTAGGTCAGTGATATTCTAATCTTAGACAGCCTGGGCCTGTTTTATGAAAGCTCTCCAAAACTGCAGATGATACACTTTTATCAGTGAAGCTGGGTGATCCGGCGAACCTGTAATGGATCTGGTCCAGGAATGAAAACATTTGCTAACAAATACCAAAAAAGTTTTATGAAATTCATTCCAGGCTTGCTGGATCACCCAGCTTCACTGATGAAAGTAAATCTTCTCCAGCCTTGAGAGCTTTAGTAAATCAGGCCCACAGTCTCAACCACATTCACATTCCAGAAAAACAGGACATAAATGCTATAATGCAAAATATATATATATATATATATATATATATATATATATATATATATATATATACCGCTGTACATTTGTTATTTTCCTATGCATATCCACTTATTCATATAATGTATTTATGCATGCATATGTTTTTTTCCTACTCTAATTGTAAGGCTAAGGATATTTTCTCTGTCAGCTTTCTAAAAACAATATGCTTCCAACTGAGCATATGAGAATAACATGAATTAAAGAACCAGTAATTAATTTGGTTTTATTCAACTGGCTATTGTCCACAAGACAAATCATTTTGGCTTTATAGATCACTTTTAAAAAAGAGAAATGCAATTTTCATCCTTTTAATTTTAAAATTTAAATTATAATGCCTCTGGCTGATGGGAGATCAATAGCAATTATATTTCATAGGGCAAGTTTTACAGTTGTTTATGCTTTTCTGTATAGTTAAGTATAGTTTGTTTTATAAAGTTTTGAGTACAATTTGCTGAAGAATTTTTACAAAAGATTAGGGTTATAAAAGGTATTTGAGTTCATTATTTAGATATTCACAGTAACTGCAAATACATTTCTTCATAAATGCTTGACATATTGTGAAGGCTTTGTAAAATGTATAAATTGATTTGAAAGTAAATGTAATTATACTGACATAAAACGAAAAATGCCAGTAGGAGGTACTGAAATAAATGTGTCTAAATAAAAAATAATCTTTTGCGACATATAAAAGGGCAATTAAAGTAGATGGACAGTTTGTATGGATAACTAACAGGTAAATCGTAATAATACAAATAATAATAATAATCTAGGCCTCCCGTCTTACATTTCGAACCAGGGAACTGATTTTAGCACACCTCTGGTCATCATCAGGTGAATAAACCAAGCTGGTTTAAGCATTTTCAAATACTTTTTTCCTTGAAAAAATAATGGGTGGTTATCTTGTTGTAGCAGAAGGAAAATCATGATTTTCCACTTTAAATCTGCAGCTTTTATTAGAAAAATACCTAATAATTCTGCCAAGTAATTGTCATTGTTGTAACATTTTCTTTTTAACAGACATTGCATAGGTACAGTTCACTGTTTCACCATCAGGAAACCCATCCTAAGAATTGCCATGCAGTTTTTGTTGAACTACCCTCATGCAGAAAAAGGGTAGCAAGGCTTTAGAAGAAATTAGCAGTACCTAGGTGTAACAAAGCGTAAAGAAAGTGCAAAGAAGGGTTTTGTTTAAAAATGTCAATAGTTTATGATAAATAACATAGATTTAAATCCCAATCAGTGAGCAGGTATTTGATGCAATTAAAAGATCTTCAGTGTTCAGTAAATATTACATTTCCAGTAAAGTTCAGTGATTCTGTTGTCAACAACCCTTAAAGCAGGATTTATCTGGCATCCTAAATATAGTTGAAGATTCAAATCAATAGGATTTGTGTTCTATAAGTCCCCTCTAACAGACTGCTCTTGTGTACTGTGCATTATATAACAGTCAGTATGTTACCTGTGTCCTGACTAAATAGTGATAATTTAAAAAAGATAGACATATCTCTGATGGAGTATATCTCACCCATGGGCCTTTAATATACCTGGACAAAGATTAGTGAGGGATAACTGTTGTTTTATCACATTATGTTGCATGTAGTAGTAATCAATAATAAATATTTGGACAATTGTACTATTAGCAAGGAGGGGGCAAAGCCATTTCTTAAACACCAATAAACCAACATTATGTTGAAAAATGTGTTTAAAGGATTTATGACGGTATACTGTAGGTACAAAAATGTAGACTGAAATATTAGAATGCTAATGAGTGAAATTTAGATGTAAATTAAAGCTGTGCCAGGTTAAAATTGTGCTTCCCTACCTTTTCTTTAACTTCCGTTTGGAGAAAACCCTTGGGCATGTTCAGAAATCTTCTTTAAAGAGTTCTTCAAAGGGCAGGGATAACAATCAGTGTACAGAATTTTTACAATATCATGTTTACTATTGAATGTATATATATATAGGTTTGTCCCTAAAATGAAGATACTAGAATATATACTATATGTGGTCTTCTTGGTATATGGTATCAAGCATTTCATATGAAAAATTGAATATTGAACTCATCACTACTATTTACTACAAATACAGTTTCATTTTTAGGCAGAATTCAAGGGAGGGAGCTATAAACAAATATGAAATGAACATATATAGAAAATATTAAACTACTTTATCCCTAAAACTAGTTTTTTGATCCACCCCTGTCCTTGACCAGTACTGCTTGGCCAAAATACACTTCAGTCTGAACAAAAAGAAGTAAAAGAAAATAAATTAGTCATCCCACTGTGACTGCATAGTGACACCACCAACTGTGTTCAGTTACTGGTCTAATCATCAACCACTGTGAATGCTAGAGATAAAGACACAATGGTATCTAGACAGATTTTTGTTTCAATTCTACTTACATTTAAAATACTTTTAGTGTTGTTTCAATGTGCATATACCTTCTTTATTGATGTTTGTGTCTTATCTATGTATTTTGTTTTATGACTGTGTTATTTTACAGTTTCATCATAACTAGTTAATGTGCTAGAACAACAAAATTATCCTTAACAATAAGTCATAAACAGTCCACATAAGGTGACAATAAGAGTTATATGCAATATAACTGGCAATATATGTGCATGTTTAACAATAGCAGAAAAACTTTTCTATATTTCTACTAGTCCCTGGAGCGGAAAAGCCTATTTCCATGGGGCCTGTTTGTGACAAAAAGTATTATATAGTAAATGGTATTGCAGAACTTTTACTAAAGGGCTTTTTAATTGTGCCATGAGACCTTTTCTTCAGCTTTCTTTTGCTAAAACACATCCAGCAAAGTTCTGCTTCAATTTTTTTTTAGTTCCATATGGCAATTGTTTATGTTGCAGTAGTGCAGGGGTCTTTTATCTGAGGATGGGTCTCCAACAGGTATATATTGCTTGATTTTGTGTAAACGTATATAAAAAATTACTTTTTGTATGGTGTGCGGTAGTGTGATTTTTTTTATAGATTCCATCTTATAAATCTGCTTGTCGATTAACTCCCATGAATTTTACTAAAACATTTGTTTTTCTGTAGAAATATGCAGATTCTGCAGAAACTTCACCGAAGCAGTGTGCTGCAATTCCACTTATCTGCTCAAATCACATGTATCAGCATCTTAAAAATTAAACTGAACGGCATCTAGTAGTAGTTCTTCATATTCAACTGGGCTTGTTTTTGTATATTTGAAGACATTTTACAGTCTATCCAAGCTGCTTCATTTCAAGCTGAATCCAACTTAAAGCTGAAAATAAATAAACAGTATATGATAAAACATTGTGGGGAGGTAGGTTCATTGTTACAGAAGAGACAGGTGGTTTCCCTTTGATTATCATTGATTATCATTGGGAACCAGTATTGTTATTAGGTAATTTACCATGATTTTCTGTGGTAGAGAACTGGTTATACAGCAGTGAGTGCTCCCTAGCAACCCGCTGCTATATATTACTACACAGCTCAGCTTAATATTATTGTAAATATCAGGAAGTGCTTCTACTGGTTATTGGTTTCCAGGGAGTTTTACTCAACAGAAAAACAGGCATTCCCATATAATATTCAAATTATACATTAATGAAATATAATTTTAGATACCTAGTTTTTATTTATATTCCTTGTGTTCTGTTATCTAATCTAATAAAAATGTAAACTAGTGCACTGGAGGCTATTGGTGGCAACCTTTGACTGTAGATCACTACACAATGAGCCTGCATGCAGAAAATAATATTTACTGCTCCGTTTGTGGTGCAGTCTATATAATGTTTGGCTACAAATTTTGATCCATTAAGCAGACATTTGATCGGTAATTCAAATATTCATTTGGATTGTGTATAATTGGTACATCTAAAAGTGCCTATGCAAGGAGTTACCTAGATTATCTAGATAACTAGATTATCTCGTAGTGATTGTGATTTATGATATACTAACTTGGGTTGTGGTTTCATAAATTTAGCTCTCAAGGCATCTCTTTGGTTGTGTATTGGGTTGTGTCTGTCCATAATTTTTACTTTGTTATAGGACTTTTTTTATTATTTTTTTACTGTACCTATCAGGTAGGAGTTTCTTTTCACGCCCAAATTCATCATCAGTGGTGCAGATTCTCCTGATCCTCAAATATTGACCATATGGAATACTTGCAATAAAAGGCTTGGGAATGTGAACTATTATCATGGAGAATCGTATTCCCTGCTGTATCCTTCCAAAAATTATGTTGTTTTCAGGGTATTGTTTGTATTAGCTTGAATGGTAAGATCTATAAAGGTAATCTCATGGTGAACCTCAGGTTAAACACATTGGTTTGCAATTTCTCAAAAATGGGCCTGATTTACGAAAGCTCTCGAAGGCTACAGAAGATACACTTTCATCAGTGAAGCTGGGTGATCCAGCAAACCTGGAACGGATCTGGTCCAGGATTGAAAACATTTGCTAACAAATAACAAATGACTTTTAGGAAATTTATTCCAGGTTTGCTGGGTCACCCAGCTTTACTAATGAAAGTGTATCCTCTCCAACCATGGAGAGCTTTAATAAATCAGGTCCATTGCGAGGGTAACTTTCTATTGAGAAGTCCTGTAAGATGAAAAGTAGATCATTTTACAGGAAAGGGAATTTTTTTTTTTAATTTCTCTACATGAAAGGATGTAAACCACACTTCACTTTATATATCACTGTTCTTCTCCTTATATAGACACAATCATCAGGAAACACAAACTACCCTGTTTCCCCGATGATAAGACACTGTCTTATTTTTTTTGGAAGGCCAAAATATGCTCTAGGGCTTATTTTCAGGGGGATGCCTTATTTACCCATGAAGAAGACTACAGTACACAGTTATTGGGGGGGCTGTCTTATTTGATGGCCCTGCCTTATCATCGGGGAAACACGGTATTATATGTACATGACATAAGGATAAAATAGAAAAAAAAATTGAGACACAAAAGCCACTAGATTCCATGTAATATGTCACATATTGGCCACAGACCAGTAACATTTACAGGCTCACTAGTTAATGAAAGCATATGGAAAACCCGTCAACTGTGTCTTAGTGTCAGGACCCACAGGACAACGAAAATCTAATCACAGCTCTGTTGCAATGGCACGTGAGGTAAAATGTATTTTGTCGGATGTATTGCTATTTTCCATTTTTATAGAAAGGCCGCAAGGTGCAAGGTGTTGCCCAGCGTGAAGTAGAAAGGGGGGGAGGAGTAAGGTGAACAAGGAATTATAGTTTAAAAGATGCTGGGTTAGAATCAGAAGGTGGTTGATTGAAACCTAAAGAGGGCGGAGAATAGAAGCTGCTTTAGGTGAGCTAGAACGGAAGTGCAGCACATTTTACAGGGGAAAAATTTGGGAGAGGACGCAGGTAGGATTAATGGAGTCTTTTGATGCATTAATGAGTCAGTTTAGGGCTGCGGCGGCCTTACAAGGTGAGGCCTGGATGCAGGATAGGGTTGTGCAGGTTGTTGGGTGGGGGCTTGCAGTGGTCCCTGGGTAGATAGATTAGAAGGGTGTTGGCCTGGGAGGGCCAGGCCCCGGGTGCACCTCAGTCCAGGACCCTTTTATAGGACTCCCCTAACGGGACCCACCTGGTCGGTCAGCCGGGCCCAAAATGGCTGAGTCTGGTTCCAGGCCAGGAAAAATCCCCTCTGATAACTGAGTTCAGGTGAGGGGATGTGGCTGACAGGGAGCGCAGCCCCCATTCTCCTGGTTTGTCAGAACAAAACCAGGGTTTCGAGTAATACAGGCCCCTGGCAGAGGGTTTACAGAAAAAACAGGGGATTTACAGGAAGTGACGCTGGCCCGGCTTCGATTCCTAGGGTGCCCAGGTCAAAGGGCAAAATCTCCGCGTCGGAGGAAGAAGTGGACATGGGCCAGGTGCTGGAGGTGGTGCGGGGCCCTAGGAGAACAGGAGGCAGGACCCCTGGACACGGAGCTGCCAGGTAGGACTGATGGGGATCCTGTGGGAGGGTGGGGGGTGGTTAGGGGGAGTGGGTTGCAGACAACATAGGGTCAGGAGGAGTGGTAGAGGGGGGGTACTTGTGTTGAGGGTGGGGGAGAGGAGGGGTCTTTTGTGGGGGGGTTTAGGAGGTATTGGCAGGTTTAAAGGAAGTGGTCCGCAGGCTTGAAAGCGACGGTGGGGGGAGATAGGTGTGGGGGCACAGCTGTTGGGGGCATATTGGGGGCACGGGGGGTTAGAAAAGGGGGTTGGGAGTGGAATGCCAGGCTTTGAACAGTGTGGTTGGGGGGGAGGGGTTGGGGGAAAGGCCAGCATTATGGGGGAATGGTCCAGGATCTTGAAAAGGAGTGGGTCAGGTTATGGGGGGAGTTGCATGGGGGGGAGCGATGGTGGGGGTGTGAAGGGGCTTTGTCAGGGGGCTCTGGTGCAGTGGGCGGGAGAGGGGGGGTCGGTGTAGACAAGGAATCTGCGAGTAATGTGGCCTGGGGGGAGGTTTATGAATGCTTTGAGGGGCCATTGAGGGACCATTTAAAGGAGGAGGTGAGGAAAAAGATTTTAAAAGGCAAGTGTGTTGGTATCTTCTCGCTGTTGCCGCTGGAGCGTATTCACATTGAAAAGGGGGTATGGGGGGGAGGGGCACAAAGAGGACAGTGAACAGAGGAGGCACAGGGTGATTCCGAGCACGTTTTTTTTAATTGAATGAATTAGAATGTCAGTGAGTGAGCAGACTTGGGGGCCTACCAGGCTGTGTGGCGGGAGTGGGAAGCTTGGCAAGCCCAGGTAAGTCGGGATTGTGGTTGTAATCAGGTGCAGGGAGTATTGTGTTTGTTTACAAAGAAATTTGCGGAGGGGGCCTTGGTGGCAGCGGTGAATAGGTTTATGTCAGGGTTGGCTTTTTGGTTTTAAGGTAAATAGGATGAGGGACGTTATAAAAGTTTTTACAGTTCAGCAAGCACTCAAGGGTTATCATAAAGGTAGTAACGTAAAAGATAGGAGGAGCCCGGTATCGTTTGAATTGTTGAAATATATAATTGGGGTTTTGGGTGAGGACTGTTTTGGAAAGGTTGCTGTTTAGGGCAACTTTTGACACAGCATTTTTTGGGACCATGAGGATAGGGGAGTTGGTTAGTCCAGCTAGAAACTGTTCAGGGAGAGTCTTGATCGAAGATCTGGTCTACTATCTGGACTAGGTGAGCTTGCGGATTAACAAGTCAAAAACGGATCAAGTGGGGAAGGGGTTCGTGGTTCAGTTGTTCCGGTTGGGGGGGAAAGAGGTATGCCCGGTTACGGCGTTAGAGGATTTTAGGAGGGTTAGACCAAAGGGGCAGGGTCTCCTATTGGTGCATCAGGACGGGCAATTCTTATCCCGTTTTCAGTTTGTAGCGGTCTTTCACCAATGTTTGTTGAGGCTGGGGGTGTAGGGTACGGATTATTTGTCATCTCCAGCAGCTAGGTGGGGCTTGGGTGAGGAGGTGATTAAAAAGATAAGACAATGGGAATCAAAAAATTTTCAGGTGAATGTGAGGCCTCACTTGCTGTGATACAATTCGGAAGCTATGGTTCATTGGATTGGAATCTCTGGTATGCTATGGAGCCAGGTGGTACCAGAGGTCAGAAAATTTGCAAAACTGGATAAGCCAATGTGTTGGTAATACATGCAGGAGGTCATGATTTGGGCAAGCGAGCCATAAGAGAGTTGATAAAGGATGTGTGGTTAGATTTCCTGAGGCTGCAGGTGGAGTTTCCAAACATCAAAATAACAATATATAACAACTTGTTTTGGCTTAAAATGTTGCCCCCCTACAATATTAAATATCAGATCTAATAAGTAGTGCACTTTCTATTCTATTAAGGAAACATTTTTTAATATAGTTATGATGTCAAGCTTTGAACCTAGTAATTGAATTTGGCCTTCAAATGTGTTTTAGTTTCTTCTTTCTCCATCTTCTACATTTTTATTGTTCTCTCCCTTCTCTCGCTGCTTTTAGCGCAAGCTCTTTTTATCTCAGTTTTTCCCCCAATGCTTTTAATATTTAATCCTCTGTCTCTTTTTCCCTCCTACACACTTTATCCTTTTGTTTATCTCTTTCTTCCTTGTATTTTTTGGCTGCTTTGGTATAGAATTAAAAATACTACGCTGCAATTCCAAAGGTTGTTTTAAAAATCCATAAAATTGAGGAATATTTTTTTTCGAGCTTTATAAGCTTACATTTTATTTTACCTTGTGTCAAGTGTCGTTATGAGCATAACTAAAAGGAAGGAAGACAATCTGCTAGTCTGTTCCTGTTTAAAATGTTAATAACTGTTGAAACTCCACATCGAAATGTATTCCAGGCATGTCCAAAACGGTTTTCAGCATGATCAAAACAGTGGGTGGCATTTCATATCAGCATTTCGGTGATTTCTGAACCTTTCAGAAAGCTTCTGTCAGTCTGAAAATAACTGAATGTGCTAAACAAGATAGAAGTCCTACTTTTAGCAATAAAAAGAAAATTGGTAGAAGGGTAAGTGTTCACAAAGAAAATCAATTTAGTTCAAATGGGAAAAAATGATTAAAAAGGAAAAAGTTTGGACCTGAAAAGATTTTTACTGAATTTTAAACAGAAGTGTGCAACTCTCATGTTCAAAAAGGCTGTCACAGAACCCTCTTACTACATTTTTTTCCAGCTTAATCAATATACAGTGGAGGATAATGTTATATAAAGTGCTTTTTCTTTGAAACACTTATGTGTTCATAAAAACCACATGCTATCTTCATTATAAGGTAAATGCGTAAAAATGCAACCTTTGACATGTTAATGCTCTCTGTCATTCATCTGATTATAGATGTCTGTGCCTATAACATCCAAGCTACTATGAACCTATGTTACAAACACAAGACCCTCTATTTGGTGTCATGTTGGTGTTACTATGGCAATACATTTGTCAGCAGTACAAATCATTTTCCTTTCCTCATACCTACTGCAATGCACAAAGATGATGGAAGTGCTGGAGGATTTAATATGATTACTGTCATTATTATTTTTCTACCCAATAATTTATATTTATTACATTTTGGCTTCGACATATTTTTAGCTTCTACAGTATATAACACAAAACCCTTTTGAAAATGTTCTAGTTTGAATGTATTTATGTTTTCCAACAACTTTATTCTTCTGACCAGAACAGATGATTGGGAGAGGAAAATATTATTGAACTCTTTTGGTTACTTTGTAACTCAGGTCTAATGGCTTTTAGCACTTGCACTATGCCTGCCATAGACACAACTTCATTAAAGTCTGTTTAGGACAACCAGTGATCCGCGGACCGCTGGTGGTTTGTGAGAAAATTTTGGTGGTCCACAGAAAAATGTGGACATTATTTGCAAGTTTTATGTTTTAATATTAAAAAAATAATATTCTAATAAATTCTAATATTCTAAAAAACATTTTAATTTTTGCACTAGACTACAAAGGGAGGCGCAGCGTGACTTCAGTGTAGTCTTAAGTTGTATGCGACAACCATTGCCGAGCCTTACGCTTCAGTATTGTTTCCACCATTAACCTCCCTAGCAGTAAATTTCTGTCTGGATTTATATGTCTAAAAGCGGTACATTGTTTTTCATGAAAATTTATTTTACAGTAAAATATAATAGTATGAGTATAATAAAGTTTGAAACACAAAATCATGTAAAAATAATAAACTAAATTAAAAAAATATATATATATATTTTATTTTTGTATTAAATTTTTTGTATTAAATTTTTGTATTAAAAATAAAAATTATACTCAAACTAATATATTATACTGTAAAATAAATGTTCATGAAAACAATGTACTGCTTTTACACATATAAGTCCAAATGCATTGCATTCAATACAGTTATTTTGTATTAAATGCAATACAAATGAATTTTGAATCCAACATTTTTACTTCACATAAAAGGGTAGACAACCCTTTTATGTATAGTAAAAAAAACATTTTTTAACCTTTTTTTAAAAAAAAGTCTAAAGCCTGCACAAACAAACAAACCCATTCAATTTTCATAATATTTTTACAAGGCATATGTTTGAAGGTGGAAAAAATGGAGGTCTTACCTTACCCATCACAAGATACTTTTGAATTACATTGAGTTAAGTTAAGCCTCAGAACTCTTGGGCGTGAGTTATAACATCTCAAACCAGCCAAACAAGATGGTCAAAGACCCTGAACTCCCGGCAATAGCCAGGGAGAAGATGCTGGTGCTGGCAATACAGCTTCTGGCATCGAGAGGAGGGGAATATTTAACAATGTACTTCTGCTTTATGAAAGAAAGAAAGGTGACGGCTCCAAAAAAAAAGTACATAACACATTGCACACAATATATTAAAGTAAAGCAGACACAGGAGTAAAAGGACAGTTATTTAAAAAAAATGTGACAGTTACATTTAGCTGAGTTCAAGTTTGAAAATAATAACCACATAGTTGAAAACAAAGATATTTCCCCTTGCGTGAAGCTTTGTGAATTGATAGATACAAGCACACCAAAGGAAATCAACTTACAGCAGCAAAATAGCTTTATATAGGTGAATTTATTTGTTTTACATAATCTGCCTTTGCAGTTCAATGTAAGATTTGTGTTGTAATTCATGTGCAGGCAGTATGGTAACAAAAAGTGTAACAAAATAATTTTTACAAAATTTAAGATGACATTGTTTAAGGAGAACAGACCAGCTTTATAAAAGGGTGTGTTCCCTTGAAATGTTGACTACCATTTTTTGAGGCTTCTGAAGTTTCAATTTGTTTAAGGTTGTCTACAATCTTTTCTATTCCAGTGGTGCTAAAGATGAAATCTATATTTTGATTTAGGCACCCACTAATATGCTTTATTAGCAGTCATATTATATTTATCTAAGGTGTGCAAACCCTAGCACTATTAACTGTAAACTTCTTGAATTGAGCCTAACATGTTATGAGTCAGGTGTACATGAAAAAGGAAACAAAACATAAAGGCATTTGCAAGCCACTGAAAATGTACCATTGTTGATGATAACAGGTAGCTGCACAGAAGCTGCTGTGAAAAAGGTTTTAAAATTCTACTGAAGATTATACTTAAAAGTCTATTTATTAAGCAGTAAATTTGGCATTGACCAATGAACTATTTGTTCCTGCATGGGAAATTGGAAATATTAGACACATCAAATGAAATGTATGAAAATATTAGAGACGCATTTAAGACTTAATTTGTCATTAATTCCCCTAAGTAAGGTACAAGCCAGCTTCTGGTCTACCCAAATTTTCTGTGTAGTGGTAGAAGTTTGAATTTGTTAAATATTGGAGCTATTTAGGTGTACCCTATTCTGAAACAACTGTCAAATGTGAATAGGCTTTATGTGCTGATTCAAGGTACCTGAATACTGTGTTATCAGATGCAGGTTGACATGTGTAGCATCCCGTGTAGAGATAGTATGCTCATGTTCCTGTAATGAAGTATAAGAATGCCAGGTTGTTTAATCAGCATACATTAAAGCAGTGTTTTCCAATCGGGGTTCCTCGGAAGTTGCTGGAGGTTCCTTAAGCAATGAGTAATTTGTGACCCTCAGGTCAGACACTAATGATCTTTTTGGCTATCTCTAAGGATAACATTCTTTCCACTCGCCAGCAATGACCACCACACTAATGTACTGTGAGGTGTGACTATAGTAATAATAGCAGGGGTTCCATAAAGACCTGAAAATCATTTTAGAGGTTCCCCATGTTAAAAAGGTAAAGAAAGGCTGCATTATAGGGACTATTTCCTGAAAAATGGAGGCTACCATTTTTAACTTGTCTACTGCAATTGCAAGTTTGGCTATTGTATGGGTCATGTTGCCTTAACCTCCCTAGTGCTAATCCCGAGTGTGACTCGGGGTAAAAAAAAAATTGAAAGCGGTAACCCCAAGTCACACTGGGGGTAGGTAATAATGTGTAAAATACAGGCTTACCTGGTCCCATCAGCGTCCTCCAGGCTCCTGTGATCCTCGGGCCACAATCTCATCCTCGATTTGTCCCCCGGCAAATGCACTGACGTTCCCCAGGTGTTTCCCGGATGTTCCCAGCTTATACAGAGTCGCGGGAATTTCAAATTTTGCTGTATTGCATTCAATAAAAAATACTTGTATTGAATGCAATACAATGAATTTATTTGTCTAAAAACAGTGCATTGACTTTCATGAAAATTTAATTTGCAGTATTATTAATTTTTTTTTTATTTATTTTATTTTTTTGACAATATTTTGTGTTTCAAACTTTATTATACTCATAATATTTTACTGTAAAAGACATTAAATCTGGACAGAAATGAACCGCCCAGGAGGTTAATATTAATCTAAAACAAGTATAAAGATAAGGATATTCCTGACATATAAACTTGGCCTTGGTCAGTGCATTAAAAAATAATGCCAAAGGTCAGAAATGCCAGCCGCAACACTTATCTTAGAAAAAGCAGACAGTGGTTTGGACTAAAGTTAGCTTTAAAACCACAAGGGTATTTTATATCACTTTACATACAAACAAAAATCTTTAGGTTTTGTTCTGGTTGTTCCTGCTTAATTTTACTAGACTACATAAAGGGTCTGATTTCATAAAGCTATCTAAGGCTGGAGAAGATACACTTTCATCAGTGAACATGGATGATCCAGCAAACCTGAAATGTATCTGGTCCAGGATTGAAAACATTTGCTAACAAAAAACTTTTAAGAAATCCATTCCAGGTTTGCGGGATTACCCAGCTTCACTGATAAAAGTGTATTTTCTTTAGCATTGTAGAGCTTTATTAAATCAATCCCATTGTACTGGGTCACTCACCTGTCTTTTCTTGGTATGTTGACAAAGTTTTATATTTCTGTTATTCAACCAACCAACTGCATTCTAACCATCCTCTAAAGAAGCAATCTTGGGAGCCCTGAAAAACAGGTCCAAAAAATGTGTTTCGTTTTAGATTGCCTTTAGATTGTCTTGAGTTAATCTTGTGTACTAACTGCTTTAGGTTCATGTACAAGCTCTATTTGCAGTGATAGAGAATTTGATTTCCATTAGTACCATTTTTCAAAAACGTTTACTTTGTAGTTCCTAACAACATGTTATGTTTTTAATTGTTCCTAAATAATGAATGTGTATTTTGAAATATTTTCAGTGTGCAGATGGCATTTTTCTACTTTAGGATGGCCCTGAAGAATGATTTTATGAGATGTTGCGGGCAGCAAACATTATTCATAAGGCTTAAGATTTGTATGTTCAGTATCTTCAGTCTTTACTGGCCTATTTTAAAATTATTGTTTATAAATATGAGAACTGGATTTACATGAACCCCATGTCTTATTGAGGCAGAGATAACTTTCATGAAATTAAAGCTAAGAGAAACACGCTTAGCTGGCAGTTCTTCAGGATTGTGCAACACCACATCTATAGAAGATAATTTTAACCTTAAGGGTAAGCTGCTAAACATGTTTGCAGGAATATTGAACCATGAACAGAATAAAATATAAATTAAAACAATTAAATTATGTATATTACTGACAAAGCATAATAATATAAAAAGCTGAAGTTGGTGTAAAAAGGTTGAATGACACAGAAAAGTTGTAACGAATTTATGGTTTATTTACATATATACATTTTCTATATAGGCATGACAAGTACATATTTTGTTTCTGACTACATTCATAAAAAAAGTTGCATAGTGATGTCTTTTTTAATTTTTGGAAGAAGAAAAAAGGTGGAAGGGAATCAAGTCTAAAAGTTATGGTATGTAATAATGTGGTGAGATTCAGCCTCATGTTTGCACCAACCCTCCGGTATCCAGGAGTAGCAATATTATGACCCGCACACTCTTGAAAAATGTTTTTTTATTCCAGTAATTTGTTTCCTAATGATACATGAGTTTTCCCCTATTTGTTAATTACAGTTTTTTTTTTTGTGAAATTTCTTTTCAGGTGATGCTTTAGGTGAGCCACACATTTGTTTGTCATAGAATTGTCATATTGCCTTTTGCCTTCTTTGCAATTATTTTGGCATTACTTTTCATTCACTCAATAACAACATTTAAACGTTTTTACTATGGTTTATGGTCTAAAATGCCTTAGAAGTCTTATGTAAAATTACATAAAATAAAAATGATTCATTACATATTATACATTACTATACGCAAGATCATGATACATTAAATTTTGTGGGAAACCCAGTTTAAGATAACGCACAGAGTTTACAAAGATTTTAGGCCCTAACTAGCAATTACAACATCTACATCTTGAATTCCCTGTCCCAAATATGCCATAACCTCTGTCTCCCTAGCTTACTTTGGATTTTTCCAAAGATCACATTTTTTTGGAAAAATGTTTCACTGTTCATACATGAACAACTAGACCTGCTTTTATCTCTTTTTTGTTATTGGGATTCTAACCCAACATTTGTGCTTAACTTGGGCCTGAAAAGCAGAATCGGTTGATCGCTCGCGCATTCGTATTTGCGATCCGAAATCATACGCCGTCGCGCTATTCAGCAACTGAAAAAGCTTGCGGCCGGAGCCGCGCATCTCCAGCAGCTTTACACTGGCGAGCTTGCATTAAAAGTCACTGTTCCCCTAAAAAATCATTCTTTCTAATGGCACACATATTACCCATAGC
>NC_092860.1:110062982-110073976 GCF_032062135.1 Pyxicephalus adspersus | reverse complement strand
CGCTGGCCGCGCGTACTTTCGCGCTTCCAGCGAGCGCGGATTTTATTGATGAATCAGGGGCACTGACTTTTGACAGCCAATTATAGATTTTGTCTAAAATACAACAAGGAATGCCTGCAACTACTTTCAGAATCTGCCGTGGAAACAGCCAGTCGCAGATTCTGTAGGCACTAATATTCTGTAGACATCAAATTCACCAAAAGTATTATTTTTTTTTATTTATTCTTCATATATAGACATTAACCTTTGTATGGTATAAGAACATAGATAATACAGTACATATCATTACAATAATAAACTATAGACCTGAATATAAGTCCAAACCCAAAAACCATTCCAAAGTACAAAGTGGTCAGACTCACAATCATATAGGAACATTGCATTGCAAGTATCAAATTTGTGGGCAGAAATTAAAAATAAAGATTACACCAATGCATAGTCGACATGATAAATTATAGGTTTTTTCTCAAGCAAGTTGTAAATACGTGATGTATTTTAAAAGACCTATTGTAAATATATGCTTTGGGATAGTATTGAAATAAATTCTAATGCACAATGACCCCACGCTGGATTTGAATATGTGTTTTCCAGCTTGTAATTTACCTTTAACTCATCAAAAAATTACATTTTATACTTGGGACATGTGCCCACGGGTGCCCTTGATTCAGTAGCAATTTTAGTGACAATGTGTTCAGAGCCTTTGCAGTTAACTTTAAAGCTTGGCAGCCACAGATTGTAGGAGAATGGGAAGACGTACACTGCACATCAGCTTTAAATGACAAAAACAGATAAAAATGTGTAGCAAGAAAGATGGACAAGGTACTTGGAAGAAAAAAGGTAAGCTGTTAATTATGAATAATTTATACTAACTATAACTAAAGAGGGTTCTAAAAGAAACAGGAATAACTCATTATTCCAAACAAATACTAATGTACTCCACTGCATAATCAGATTGCTAGAATGGCTAAACCCTCTCAGTAATTATGAGATTGAGGATAAGAAAAATGGCATAACTATTAATTAAAAAAAAAATTTCTTCCAACGGAACACACAATAACAGCATGTAAAAAATACAGTATTAAAAGCTGTATTGTACATCGAAATATATACAAATCAGGGCCAATTTGTATGATATGGAGAATACTCATAGCTAGCATGTTCATATTCATTGCTTCTCTGGTCATCTCCTGGTTTAGCTCTAGAGTATCTGGCTCCAAGAGTCCCTCCCTCTGGGTACCAAGCATGCTTCCCACTACTCCATTGTTTACCCCCTCTTTTTTCACACTGAAAGCCCTCCTCATTCCAACACTTTTATCTGTATAACAAAGTACTTCTGAAAGTTTTTCTGGGACTGGAGAAATAAGAAAAAAAAGATCTGTGTGGAAACTGAGAACAGTGGTTTACAAACAGGCATACTCTAGACTTATCATTGATTGAATTGTGACCAGGCAGCTGGAAGAAATGTCTTCAGATAGGGAAACATTCTGAACATCGGACATTTGGGTAAACGGCTTCTGAAATGCATGTTTAAGCAGCACTAATGTTATGGCAATGTCATATTCCTTGATAAGGGAGGGCTGAGAAGCTACATTTTTTTCTTCTTGCTCCACCACTTTTCCAATTAAAAGTCGAAGTTAGTGTAACATCAAAGGTTGCCCTCTCATTTCTAACTCTTGATCCTTGCAGTGTCACCCATGAAAAAGTATAAGGGAAGCTCTTAAAAATATAAAAGGAACTTTGATTCTTAAGAAAAATCAGACCTGAACTGATGTGTTTCAAAAGTTGCTCAGAGAAAAACTTTCTAGCAGTGGGTGGGTGTTGTGGGAAAATGTATATAATTTACTTTACTGAGTTTTCCTATGCTCCACCAATTTTATTGTGGTAGTGGTCCACATTAAAAACAATTTTTTTGCTTAGGTCTAAGTTAAGCTAAAACTGGTAAACATTGAATTGCTCCTGTGCTACAGAAACTACAGGAAAGGGACATCAGGAAAAATAATATAGCAGGTATAACAAGCATGTTTTTGAACAATACTAGTGTTATATCTCCAGCATAAAAGACTAAAATATTTGTTATTCCCATACATCTCTATAGGAACTTCAGAATCCAAGCCAAACACAGAATATCATTTGTGGCTTTTGCATCTATGATCTTTTGCATTAAATGTATTTACTGTTTTATGTATGTATTATTTTTATCTGACAGGTCTACATATTTACACTCCACCAGTTCAAGGCAATTGTTTTTGGTTTCTTTTCTGTTTGGAAAAGCAATCTTTTTTTTTTTTTTTTTTTGCATCCTCGGTTCTATTTGCACAGTAGTATTCACTCTTTCACTATGCACATCCTCAGTTTACAAGGCAGCGGGATGCAAGGAAAATTTCAATCACATTGTTATGCTAAAGCTTTCCTTTAAGACTGCATTCAGTGTATCCCTGAAGAAATAATCATACAACAGCAAGAAGCAATCTATTTACCACCGTTCTAAACTAGACATTCCCTTTACATTTTGTTCCTTTATGGATCTATTTTCTTAGTCATTTTTCTCTTCCTCTCAAATGTATGCAACATGTTTTTTGCAAGTCATTGGAATATGTAGAAATAAAGGTAACAACGAAGACTACAGCAAGCTACTGGAATATGTGGAAATAGAGGAAACAATGCAGAATACACAATAAACCAGTATAAATACCTATGGTAGCATCATAGTAAAAGGTTTAAATCATTGTTAGTAAAAATGTAAGTTAGTAATAATTAGTAATTAAAAGGAAATAATAAAATGATCCTGTCATTTTGCAAAAATGTTTTAATAAAATGTTACCTGTAAAGGTATTCACTTTTTTTATCCACTGAATGCCACTAGCGAATCTTCAGCTAATTTCTGAACAGAAACATTTCAAGAATTGTTAATCTCATGGATTCCCTGAAGCTTTCATTGGTGCGTATGGTCACTTCTACATCTACTATATTCTCCAATAGGTGAAGGACAGAGAAAGGAACCTGTGAGTGCTGTGGTGGTTCCAGGGAGTTGACTTCAGCAGAAGATTTTTTATGATCTGAGTGTCATATAGCAGTGTGTGCAGCAAAAACATAGACTATGTCCAATTTTCCTTTACAGGTAAAGTTTGGTTTAAACATTGGTAACAGCAATGGAGTCTTGTTGGGTTTTTGTTGTTTAAATCATGGGCGATGATTAGAGTTGCTCAAATTTGTCCCAAATTTGTTTGGTTCAAGATCCATTTGCCTCAACAGAGGCAGCTGTCTAAATATGACAGGCTCGGTAGAGGAGAGCTGTCAGTGAATGGATACTGTGATATTAAGTCCTGATCCCCCTTTTAAATAAAAAAATTGTCTTCTTTTAAAATGCCTTTGCCTGGAAATTGTCTCTCTAGCACAGTGGTCATCTTTTCGGTCCGGCAGACCACTAAAATCACCGGCTCCCGACCGTGCATGCGTGGGGAGCCGGGTGTCACAAAGGGGGAGAAACCTCCCCCAGAGTGACGTAATTTTGACATAACCCCACCCACTCTCCCATTGCAAATCTGAGCTTGCAGTGGGAGACTGGAAGGGTTGTGTTCAAGGAGCCCCGGAACTGCACAGGGGGCGTGTTCCTCGGCTCTGGCTGGTGCGTCCCCCCAGCTGGGTCCTTCTCCTGACCCTGCTCAGGGGTGCATCGGTCAGAGCTGCGGACCACCAAAATGTTCCTGCGGACCACCGGTGGCGACCGCTGCTCTAGCAGACTAGGGTCATAAATTTCTTTCAGGTTTTCCTTATCAGGTATTTCTTTATCTGACAACCAAGGTCCTTCCAGGCCCTTCAGTCACAACACCTGCTGTGACTGGTTTTTGTGTCTGCAAGACTCATATAATTCAGATAAGGCTAGACAGAGTGTCTCAGATTGAACTTTGAGCTGTATTTTGAAACCCATTTAATAATAGGCTTTATATTTCTAATATACCATTCTGTATAAAATAGTAGTTGACTGATTTGTAGTTGAATCATTATGGTGAGCATTTTGGGAACTAGTTTCCAAGGCCTCAGGAAAGCCTGGAAACCGTATTTACCTGTTCTGGTGAACCATAAGTCCCAAGCATGCCTAGTTTGGTCTCTGTGAACTCCTTATTTTGTTGTGATTAATAATCTGGGGGCTGGTATTTCATAAAACCTGTACTTAAGGAATTATCAATAATGGCTTGAAAAGTGGCCTCTTGGGAGTGTCTACAAGCACTATGTGGACAAAGCCCCTCAGACGGCCCCCACCCTGCTATCATTGCATGGTCTTATTAGTCCCACCTCTGTTGTTGGCATAGAAAAAGTCAAGCAGAGGCAGCTCTCACATATACCATCTTGTTGCTAAGAAGAACAGCACTGACACATTGAGCACTGCAGGGAGCCCAGTGACTATTGCTAATAACTTGGACTTTACACAGCAACCTGGACCAAGGAAAACCAACTCTAACAAAGTATTATTTCACAGTTTTCCCCTTTTTAGTCCTTATTTTTCTGTAATTGTATTTGCATTGTTTTTGAATGTTTTTCACCTAATAAACACTATAAAAAGTGTAAGCTGAATCTCTGAATGTTCCAAGTAAAAATAGTGTAACTTGCTAACCTGAAGACACTACTATAAATATTTTGATTACTGAGAGAAGCAGAAACATAACTGTGGTTGCCAAGGGTGACGGTGCACCTGGTGGCAGTCTACCTGTGATAGTGTGTGTGCAAGGCCTAACAGAGTGGTTAACCTTGCCCCGTGACAACCCTTCTCAGCCTGCTGGTGCGTGGACTGTTGCTGAGTGTGCTGGAAAGTCTATGCGCAGGGGTGCGGACTGAGCAGATGTTCATCACAGATGGATGGATTGTCGTGGGGCATAACACAGTAAAGGATGAATGCATCAATACTGAGTAGGATCAAAACGTGTTAGATAATATAATAATATTAGTGTTAGATAATATATATATATATGTCATATATATATATTTATTTATTTATATAAAAGTGTGTGTTTTTATGCAGCATTTTAATCCTTTCTGAGAATGGGTGGGGAATACTATTTACCCCTCTACTTATTTCCCAGGGTAACTGGATGGATATCTTTTTAAAAGGGGCTTCCAGGATTCCCAATAGGCTTTCCACCTGCAGACCCCCTCAACACAGGTTACGTTATAGGGAAGAGACCCTCTCTGCCAATGATGGCTGTTGCCACTGTTGGGTGCTGGTGGGGTTTTTTTTTCCAAAAGGAAGTGAATACATGCCTTTTTCCCTCTTCCTTTTTGGGAAAACCAGATTCCAGAGGACCTTTCAAAAATAGAAGAGGGTACACACATGTGCACTGTTCTATATTCTATCCAGGAAGGTCCTAAGCCTTTTAAAGATTCTGGTTTTAAATTGGGAGGGATGGACATACCATTTTTGTTTTCTTGTTCAATCTTTGGGTCTCAGTGAATTTGGCCAGATGACTATGACAACTAACATGTATGCTGGCTGAGCTGTACTCTATGTGGTGTTCTAATTTACCACTCATTGGTTTCGAGTTCAGCTGCGAATCAACCTGAACATGGGGTCAATTTGGCAAACTGTCAATGAACTGAGCAGAGGCAAATTTGACCATGCCCGCTAGTGATATTTTAACAGGCTTGGTATGCTCAAGTGACAATTTTAAATACAGTGTTAGTCTATTTTTTGAAGTGTTTGATTTTCAATCAAATCCAGGCACATACCGAATGAAAACAATCCAGGCACATACTGAATGAAAACAAAAGAGAATAATATGGCTGAAACAGCTTGCTGTTCCATGTGAATTTTAGGCTGCAGAGAAATTCATATGCAGCTTATATAGGCAGAGAAGGAAAAAATTGCTAGAAATGGCACACTTTAGTGATTCAGTAAAAGTCCAGCTAAACTGATAGGATGATAGAGCAAAGTGGCTGTAATACTGATCAGCTATTATCCTTGGCTAAGTTGACACAAGAATCTCAAACACCCAGAAATCTATTGCAACAAAGACTTTTATTTATACCATAGAAGGTGTTCTGAGAAAAGAGTAATCAGTGTCAATTGTGGAACAAAAAAAAGTAATAGTGCAAAAGTATACAGCTTTATTTTGAAGCACATTTTGCAGTACAAATCCAGTCACTACTTAGTCTGCAATAAGTATTAAGTAAAACTGTGTGCCTGTTTTGAATCTCTTCAGCTGCCAGGGAGCCATTAGGATAAGAATATTGGGACTATAAACTCACCAAAAACTGCCAAAAAGGTATGTGCACTGGCACTTCTTTGGTATCCGGTGACAGATGATCATAAACTCCTCTCTGTCCTCTATATATTTCTTGTCATTATGTCATGCTGAAAATATTTGGGATCCAAAACCCTGACAGTAAAACATTGATGACCTCATAATGATGTCATTTAGGTAATGATGACATCTAGATAACATCTAGGTCACCTAAAAGTATTAGGGGCAGTGCAGGCTGGACCTTTCCACACTACACTACAGAAAAAATAACCTATACCTGGAGTTGGCTTTAAAAAAAAAAAAAATTGAACTAAGTGGAGTACCCTAGGGGAAAAACTGAAAAAAGAAGCAAGAGATTTACCTTCATGTCCTGTCTTGCTGACAACGATTGCATGACATGGAAAGTAGGTGAAAATCCATTAATGGTACAGAGACAGAAATAGCGATCTATACTCAATATTCTCTGCACAGTGAAATACATGTACACAACAGTATTTTTCACAGGTAGAGTAGAGAAAATAAAACTAGTGCTGTCAAGTTTCTATTGCTGTGTGTGTCCCCATGATTCAATAGCTTGTACAACAACCTTTAGCAGCAATAACTTGAAATAATAGTTTCCTGAATGACTTTACCAGTCTCTCTCAAATTGTTGAGGAGGTATTATGGCCTACTCTTCGGTACAACATTTCTTCAATATATGGAGTGATGTGAGCATTAATTTATACACAGTTTGTTTAGGGCCCAGCCACTGCATTCATTCAATTAGGTTGAGATCTGGTCTTTGTTTGGGCCATCGCAACACCTTGGTGGTTTTGTTTTCAGATTGCCAAAGGTCCTGTGGCAGCAAAACAAGCCTAAATTCTCACCCCTCCATCAGTGTTCACAAGTGCTCACAAATACCCCTTTGAATTTATCAAGAATTATGGTCATTTGCAAGTGTTTATGGGGCTTTATGGGTTTTTTCTATACTTTCATTTCGGCTCGTTGGATGACTGGTTCGATCTTCTTCCTTAAATGTTTAAAATCACAACAAACACTGTGTTGGCATATTCAAGCTTTTTAAAAAAATGCATATATGAACTAGGTTTTAAGGTAATGTGCAACAAAAAAGCAAAAATATACAACAGTGAATCACAAATAAACCAGACATAAATGTGTCAGTATATAAATTCACACTATAATACCTAAACATAAACTCCAGACCCTACAACAAGCCCTACAAAAAACTACTATAGTAATACTAGGCACCAGGTAGTCATGGTTTTATTTAATAATTTCCTGACATAGTGCAAGCATGCAGATTAGAAAGTCATGGTAAAGTCAGAACTCCTGAATTGCAAGTCTTCTGCCCCCTCCCCCTTGTTACTTGTATATTGAATATTGAAATATTGAAAACATTGGATAAGTATAACACCCAGATAATAATCATTTTTTGGACAGGTCTGCAAAAATTGTCCTGGTATTCCTTTACTAAACATTTTTTTGTTTATTAGGGTCATCAGAGGAGCTCTATTAAATATAATATAACAAGTAATTAAATAAATAAAATCTTGTTCTCAAAACAAAAAGAGTTCCAACAGTATTCTGTTTTCATTGGTACCTAGCCTGGGGCATAGATCAGAATTTTAACTTTCAGGTTGTGCAAACTGCTTCTCTGTAAGGATGGGGTCAGTCCTGATGGTACTGATACCACTTGCAGCCATTGAGGTATGTAATAAATTCAAGCTTAGATATTAGGTGGGTGACTGTTATCAGAAGAATAGAAATAATTTCTTAATGTTTTCTTTTATTAAAAACACTGTTTTGGTCAAATCAGAATCTTGGCTTAATTCTTTACACAAGTAACTCTTACTGTTGCTAGCCATGACGTGGTAAATGGTGGGATACATGTTTCTGTAATCAAAAAGGGTTATAAGATTTGACAGGAGAATGTGCTAATTATCGGAGTGGATATACATATAGGTGGACATATTCACAAATATTTGTATATTCATTTCTCAAAATTTTGCAAGTGGTGTACCTCAATGGTCCAGTTTGGAAAAAAATGATAAAATAATTAAAAATTAATCAGATTCCTTCATTTTAGGTCTGTGTTTGAGACATAATGCGATGCAGGGAATACAGTCCTTAAAAAAATGTTTTACAATCTAATCTGACTGTGCTAGTTGATTGAGCAAGCAATAAGGTTCAGCATTGGTAAATCTAAAGTATTAATTTGTAGAGCAAAACATGCATTCATGATAAAATATATGGAAAGTAATATCGGGTGAATGAGTAATGGAGAAAAATATTGGTGTCTTGGTAGATCATGCACTCTTTTCGGATAGTGGGATTTTAAGTAGGCAGGGAAGAGGGTAGGTGAAGCTTACAACCCATGTCGAGGAAGTTGATTTTCCACATCAAAAAATTTTCATAAGTTGAACCAAAATTTCCTGGACTAAAGAATCAATAACAAGTACCTGCACTTAGGCAGAAGTTTGAGGCCCTGACGATAAATGAAGTAAAAAAAAAAGTTTATATTAAATAATTTCCTAACTTTCAATCTTTAAATCAGTATTTTTGAATTTGGATGTATTTAAGAGCCTATTATTGCAGAAAAAAATAATAAATAAACATATGTTTTAATGGTTACTGCAAATTTATTATGAACACACTAGATAAATTATTTTGTTGTTATTATATTAATTTTTATAGAACTGACTAATAAAATGACATTTTCAAACCTTTTTAAAAATTCACTTTGTTTCCATTTGGTCATTAGCAAAGTTATTTAATCACAGAAATGACCAAATATTATTACGTGAGTGAACGTTGTAAGTCAAATTATAGACTCTACAATGTAAATGTGTGGATGCTGGTTTCAGATATACACATACTTTTTTAGGCATATATACATGCATTAATTATTTTTTTTTAAAAATGCAAAAGCACCACTGTGATAATGAAATACTTTATATTAGTTTTGTAAATAAGCTTACTTTTGATAGCGCTTTGATTTTTTTCCCCCCAACATGTCCAAATAGTCACTGGTAGTCAGGAAATACCTGCATTCTGATCTCGAGGCTGATTCCCGATAAAGGAATAAGTACCTGGTATTTTTATGTATACCCCTTTTTATACCAGCTTTTCATGGGCTGCTCTAGTTTCATTTTAGAATATCTGTATTTTTTTTTTGGTTTCTGCCTAAATTGGTTCTAGTGTGTGTTTGTAGGTTTGTGGTAGGGATGATAAACTGTAAACTCCTTTGTAGCAAGAGCTAATATGAATGATCCTATGAGCTCTGAGGACCTTTGTATTACATGTATGTAGGTAAAAAAATGCCTAAATAGATATATAAAAAAAAGATATAATATGTATTAGGTGTTATCATAAAAATGACTTTTCATGCCATTTTTGAGCCAGGGGTAATTTATTGTGTTAATAAATGGTTTGCATTTAGATGTTTAAAATACAGCTCACGCTATATGCAAAATTAGATATGGTGTGTTTTCCACATCAATATATTAAGAACAAATGAGATCAAAATGGTAAAGTGATTTATATTGCTCAATCCTACAGTGGCTCATTCCCGAATTTTCAATATAACAAGAAAAGCTGGTTGAAGAGACCTTCAAAGAGACATGATGCAAAGTTGGCTGGTAATAAGCAAAGTCTGAAATTGATTTAATTAATTGTTTAATTCCTTACAAGAGGAATGCATTTCATGTGCACCAATTAGAATATCCCATTAAATTAAACAAACACAGTGAGGTCTGCAAAGAACGCATATTCACACAACTTGAAAATGCAGCAATCTGATTTCCACCATGTAATTTACTTTTTGTGGAGAGACTAATGAGATTTCAATTATCCACATAAAAGCTAAACTGTCTCTCTGATATATTGTAATTGGTATTTCCAATTCAAATAAATTAATAGCAAAATGAAATGGGTCATTTTGAACAGGATCTAAAATCTGATATTTTGATTGCATCGGTGAACACATGGCACTTTTGCATAGTTTGCCTTATTACTTATTTTATCCCTAGTACATTTTGATAGAAAATAAGCAGTAATAAAGTGGAAATGCCAATCTCTTTTATAAAAAAGATGAAAACATGAGCATCAGAATCTCTTTGTAAATTTTTATTTACATATCAAGCTACTAAAGTAATCTATTGAATGCAAATAGTTTATGTTTTCACATTTCTGCCTATCTTCAAAGCCATATTTGTAATGATAAATTGAAGTGTATTCGTTTTACATGTCCAAATTCATTTAAATGTGATTACCTGATGTAAAAATGCTGAACAGAGACAACAGCAATCTGGACAAGGCAATTAAGTACACCCCTACATTCATAGCTGGTCTTATGTTAGAAATAAGCAGAAATTATTAAAGCATGTATATATATCCTATAGGGGAACCAGATGAGAAGCCTTCAATAAGATGCTTAGCTTTCACAGCATGCTTGGCCAGCAAGTTGGCTACCTAATTCCATTTTTATTAAAAAAATATTATCATTGGGCTCATTAGCTAAAGAAATTGAGAATGTTATCTTCCCAATGTGAATGTTTGCTAATCTTAATGAAAAAGGCAAAGCTACTTTAAACATCAAATCATGCTCAACAAAAAATCATGTTTTTTTAAATGTACCTTTGCACATAATTGTCTTTTCAAGCTAATGTTAAGCATATGAGTTAAGTATATATTGAGCTTTAATGAGTTAAACCTTAAAAAAGATAGTACATAAACCATAAAAGTCGTTTAATTAAATAC
>NC_092860.1:109999029-110060628 GCF_032062135.1 Pyxicephalus adspersus | reverse complement strand
GCTTTCTCAGTTGGCTGTTGGTGGAGTACTCAAACCAAGAGAGGGCCCAGACATTTCATGTTCGAATACCTAAACCTTAGTTTCCTCTCTGGAATATGACCAGCCAATGGAAAAAGACCAGGGTGTTTCACTCTCCTTTAGAAGATACCTAAAGAGAGGTTTGCAGAAAGATATGCTATCTTCCAAAACTTACTGTGAACTTGAATTCATTTAGGAAGAGGTGGTAAATGACATGGAACATAACATGGCTTGAAGGTATAGATGATAGACAAGAGGAGGAGAAAGTTGTAGGAACTGTCAAGTCTAAGTAATGGTACAGGGAAGGACCCAAAGGCAGGTTAGGAGTAAGCTAGGTCAGTAATTAAAAAGAATGCAAAAGGCAGCATTGTATGCTTTTCCCGCCTCTATGGTGAGGTACATGGGTTTTATATTGGCACCGTTTCACATTTTGCGGGGTACTAGACAGGGCTGCCACTTTCGCCCATTTTATTTATACTAGCCCTTGAACCGCTAGCAGCCGCTTTCCATGCCAATCAGAATATAAATTACATCAAAGTCTTTGATATGGAACAAAAGAAAAGGAAAGGTATTTTATCAATCTAAGTTGGCAGGATGACTATCGGTTCCAAATTTTCATAAATATTTTCTAGCGGCCCAATTGGCCTCTTTGGTGATGCTTTACCACCCTCAGGATCTCCCCATTTGAGCTCACATATTTGCCGGGGAATTACTCTCAGTGCTGTTACATAATCTTTTATGGATACCTCAAATTAAACGACCCTTGGTGGCAGACCCTACATTATCATATGCCGTGGGGCTTTGGGATAGGCTTAAGCATCTTGTAGTATTGATTTCCAAGCACACGCCTTTAATTGTGATTCTTAATTGTCCCTCCTTTGAGCCAGTGTACAACAATCCGGTAGCTTTTCGCTGGTGGGCATCTAGACCACTACGTTTTGCATATGACTTGTTCTATTTTTCTGGGGTCAAGTCTTTTGCTTATTTACAGGAACATTGGGAATTGCCTTCTAGCGAATTTTATTGATATATACAAACTAAGCATTACTTTAAGGGTCTCCTTAGAAATTCTGTAGATTCCCCTCTCAGGCTGACGAGCTTTGAAGCATGTTATCTAAGAAGTTCTGGCTGTTCTTGTCTAGTATCTTTTCTTTATGCAACATTACTCCAAATGACTGCACAACGCCTTCAGTACATGTCCAAGTGGGAGACGGACCTGCACTCCACTATTGATATGGAGGAGTGGGAGAAAATATGGCAGGCTGTAGCCAGCTGAAAATGTGTATAAAGTACTATTTAGGTGGTATTTAACTGCCGATAGAATTGCCAAATTTGCTGAGGGGGTCAACCTCCACTGTTTTAGAGGATGTGGTGCTATAGGCTTCTTCCGCCAAATATGGTGGGATTGCCCTGTAGTCAAGAGGCTGTTTTGGGGGGGGCTACCCGTCAAGTCATAGGTGCTGCTTGGAGAAAGCCCTCCCTTAAATTTCAGGCAGTGATGTCCCGGTTATCGGATACTATGGTTCTGGAGAAGATAACGGCAATTGTCAACAATTCTATTTCTAAATTCCATAAGATGTGGTCACCTTGATTGGACCATCATACCACTCCTGACTTAGATTGCAGACTATTTAATTTATGATAGGCTACCCTTCCTAATTTTATAAGTGGCTGTTCTGGGTTCTCCTCAATCTTGAATATAATGCTGTGTCTTTTCGATCTGTATTTTTGTTTTTGTTTTTTTCTTGTTTTTATGTTTTTATTTCCCTTTGTACTGTTTATTTATGCTATTTATTGTGTTTCTTATGAGCTTGTTTTACTGTTTGTTGAATATTTCTGGAAAATTTCTAATAAAATTGCATTGAACATAAAAATGAATGCAAAAGGCTGGGTGACAGGGAACTTGCTGAATACCAAGCTTGGTAAGTTGGCCATTTCTGCAGTGGGTTTCCAGGATGTCTCAGTGTTGAAGGTCTTTGGTGCTTCCGATCCACCTGCATCTTCAGTCCAGTGGATGGTCGGGGCTCCTCATGGTTGTCAATTATCTACAAAGGATGTAATCTTCAGTTTGGGCTTATCTTCTCTTTTATCTTTGGTTTCAGCAATGATGTCCCCTTTGGTAACCCAACAAACCCAAAGTAGTAATAACACTGGCTGAGACATGGACTTGCCCTATGTCATTTCCATCATTTGACATCAGTGTTTGATGCTGGAAGAAGTCCTTGTGCTTTAGATTCATGTAATCAAATTTTTTACTTCATATATATCAAACAGATATGACAAAGCTCTCTCAGTGGTATCTAAATGACAGCAAGTAGCATATGAGATAAATTCATTGTTATGGTTCACAAACAAATTTTAGTTATAGGAACCTAGAAGAAATAACATTTTTATTGTTGCTTTCAATCATCTCTATAAGTTGTTGCATAGAAACCATTTTTTTTTGTTAGACAAGCTTTTTTAGCCAAATAAAATTGTGTTAGGAAGATAATGGAGGAACTTCAAAAAGATTAAAGCAGAACTAAAGTGAAAATCAAAAAAGCACACTTACATTTAATCCCGAAGATCCCTCGATGGTGCTGGACCATCTTCTTCGTTCCCAGTGCTAAGCAAAAGATTGGGCATGCGCAGAAGGAGCAGCCAGAGCCTCCAGGGATGCATGATGTAGGGTGTTGCACTTAATAAAAAAAAAATCAATTACATTTTTACTTTACATATAAGGCTTGTCTACCCTTTTATGTAAAGTAAAAATGTTGTGTTTAGATCCATTTCTTAGAAACCCCCAAACCTGTCATATTTTGCGGAATTATATCCGTACACATTACAGGTATACATCTATTTCGATCACTGATTGGGGTATCTATTTCTAAATCAATCACACTTTCTTTTCTTCATACTTTAAAGCTGAACTCTAAATTGCAGCCAGGAGGAGAAATGTAAAGTCTCTGCAATCAGTAAACAATTAGAAGCAGGGATATGTCAGTACAGGAAAGAATAGAACTCTCTACTACACCCACACCTCAGCACCGTCACCCTTCTTATTGTAGCCCTCTTCTGACCCACTCTTCAGGCTACTGATGTGTTGAGGTGCAACCTATGTGGAAGAACAGGAGTAGAGCCTTTACTTTATCTGTGGAAACAGGATGAAATCTCTCATAAGCGCAGTGCCTCCACTCATTTGGGTCTTGTGAGTAACAAGTGGAGTCCTAGTTGAGAATAGTATACTCATAGACAATAATCCACACTGTATTAGGGGAAAGAGTCTCTGTATTGAATAGTAACAATATTAAATCCAGTGTAACATCAAACTTTGCAATCTTCAATCAGCAGCAGTGTAAAGATGTTAAAGTCTTTTCAGTATGTCTCAGTGAGAGGATTGTGCCATAACTTACAGTCTGAAGTTAAACTTTCTCTGCACATGCAACAGGATCTGAGTCTCTCACTCTCCAGACCATGTCCTTCCCAAGGGCTTACCCTAGAATCCCTGCCCCAGGCTAGGTCAGTACTGATGACCTCATCCCTAAAGTGCCGAGGGAATGACAGCCATCTTGGAACATGGCAAAACACACACTGCAGTAATTATCATAGAATACATATATATAATAAGGCATTATTATGCCCCATACATGGTTCTTATAGTCTGAAAAAAATTGCAATAGATCATACTATTCAAGCAAACCTTTATCTCCCCCCCATTTACTAAAATCAGAACAACCCTCTCTGCTGTGCTAACCTTGAACTCTGAGCAAATTTAAAACTCCAAACCCTAACTCAAATACTGTATCATTGTTGTAAATTTTGTTATCAGTTCTTTATTGTCACTGCTGACAGCAGAATAAATTATCAAGCTCGGTACCTTTGTATTTTGTTTGTGAGCACTCTATCACTGACATATTTTGAGATTCCACTAAGTGCAAATTTAGCTGAAGAAAAATAATCCTGACAGAAGAATTGTAAGCTCACACCACTGTCTCCCACACACTGTATCAGGACATTGACTTTTCTGGACACACTGCACTTGTATCAGGGATCACCCACTCCAAATACAAGACTAACTGACTGACAGGACAGAAATCAAATGGTGGAGGAACTATAAATAGTAATATATAGTATATAATAAAGGAACTAGTGCAGTACCGATGGGGAAAAGTGGGCTGGATGATTCTGATAGTCCATCTCACAGGAAATGAGGTGAACTTAATACGAGCTGCAGCTTATAATGTTTTTGTGTTTAAGTCAAATTGTTCTGGGGAGATAGGACTAATCTCAAAGAAATAAGATATATAAACCATATAGATATGTTAAACACTATATATTATATTATATTGGTGTTGAATATGTATATTTCATTGGTATAATCCTTAAAATATCAAATAAAAATATTTTAACACAAAAATGTAAGTGGGCCCTTATAAATGATCAAATGATATAGCAGAACTGACATTAAATTAAATAGCTTTTTAAGGGCTCATCCGCTGAGGCATTCTGCTATGTGGTGCCGCAACGCATTTGGTGGTTTCCTCCCAAAAATGTGCATGCATCAGTTTGCTAATTTTGCATAAAAAAGTCATGAAATGATGATAAATTCAGCCCCAACAGCATGGTATTACTGCACCAAAGTTGCACTTTAAAAACCATGCATCATTTTACATCTAGGCCTCCAATTCAAAACTCTGATTTTATGACTGAAGCACATCTGGTAAAATTTTAGCCCAGAAAAACCAAAGTGTCACAGTAAAAGATTGTTGCCATAGATATGTGAAAAAATATTAAATATACCTAAAATATATATATATATTATATAATATATATAATATATGACCCTTCTTAAAAGTGGCTGACATGCACTCCAGTAAAATCGGAAAAAAATCAATGGGTCAAGCCATTAGTTTTATCTGCTACCAAGTTTCTAATTGCCTGACAGAACAAGTTATTATTAATGTGACACTTGATGAACTTTTTATGAGGTCACTCCCTGCAATGCCATTTTTATTTCTGTCATGTTTAATCTGTGCTCCAAAAAATGTGACTAATCAACTTTCAAAAGGTAGATAATTAGGAAAGAAGAATGCAAGTGTCAACCTCAAATATCCTCTATGCCTGTATATTGGTATTTGAAATTATTAGTGTTGTTATAAAAATTTCTTCTGCTAAAGCTAAGTGGCAAAGTTGTGCTGTTTGGCAGAGCCATGTGTATCTTTGAAATGGATGGCCAAAAATAAAACTGCAAATGTTAAGCACATCCCCCCGGGGCATAAAGCTCCTGATAGGGTCTGGATACTGAGACCACCCAGCCGAAGCTGAGTGGGCCTATTAGCCTGTCTGTGAGTTGGACAAATCTTTCCCACCAGATACTAGACTGAGAGCTCTCCTGAAGAGAGATTCCAGTAAGGGAGAGCAGGCAACCATAAGGCCAGAGCACTTCCCAGACTTCAGGGCCAACCCATAGGGGAACAGCAGCCTCTATCCACAGTGGCACACAAAAAACACACCAGTGACAGTGACAAACAGAAAAATACATAAAAAATAAGTGCTTGGTGCATAACACACTGGGCAGGATGTAAAAAAATTGCAATCTGCACTAGCCACAGCTAGTGCACAATGACGGTGGTCCTAAATCAGCATAAAAGTGACGTGCCTGTGTACCAAAAACAACTGTGGGTTGACCAGATCCAAAGTGATTTTAGGGTACCCCTGGTTCGCCACTCCAGGGGGTCAACACTTAGCGAGATTCAACAGCTCTTCAGACCAAAGGACAAGACCAAAACTTTCCCAGCTCCTAACCAGTGGGATGGACTTTCTTCCAAGAGCTCCTTCTCAGGGCAGGCCCCATGCCTCTCTCCAGCCCCTCCTCTTGAGAAATTAGCATAGAACGGCCCCTTGCAGGGCATCACCATCTAGCTGTCCCTCATGACGCGCGTACTAATCCACTGCATTCTTGCCAGGAATACAGTGTCGTTCCACTCCTGTACACTGGAAGGATTAGGTACTACACTTGATTTTAGCCAAAAGGCCGAGAAGCAGATGTTATGCACATGTTGCACATAAAATGTCAGCCTTGGAGAGCTTTAATAAATCAGGGTTATTGAGTACAAATTTTTAAAGTCAATGGGGCCAAAATGTTCAGGCGTGGATGAGGGATCAAGAGGCTGGTGATGACATGTAAATATTGTAAGCTTTTGGTTGATATCTAAGTAACTATAGTGAATAGATGGGTTGGATCAATCTGGGGGGAAGTGGGGCCAATAGTTTGAAGAAACATTTCTACATTTTAACAAGTGGATGCCTATAGTTTGTAAAGGTGATAGATTTATCCCATTGCTTCTATCCCTAACACGTTAGCCTACAAAAATATTGACTACTATGAAGGAGGGGTCAGGTTCAAAGAAGGGAAGCGACAGAGTAGCAAAGTTTGACATAAATTTAGAAGCTGGCAGGTATAAAAGAAGCCAATCAAGGAGCCGAACAAATGCCGCCCCCCATTACCGTGGAACCCTAGGCATTGCCTAGGTGGCTTTATGAAAATCCGACCCTGCTGATAACTCTGTATCTGGTATTTTGTTGTCAGCTGTAAAAGACTAGGTGCCTGTGTTTACTGGAGATGGGAGTATCAGTGGGTTACAGACAGAGAATTTTCACAAGTAACAGTGTATTTATAAGAAAATAATAGCACTAAGCATGACCCATCTAGGTAATAAAAAGGCAAATGTGAGCGCCATGGCGGGAACCTTATTCTCTTCTTTAGGGGGAACTTCCTGAGACAACATTCCAACCTACCCACTGGTATAAACAGCTCTGCCTTTGTGTTTGAATGTGTGATAAATTTTACTGGTTACAAAAACATCAATCAATTACAATAAAAAGTGCAAAAGAAGCCACAATTAATTTTAACATAAATAAAACAAAGGCAGCCTTCTTGGGTAGAAACATGTAATTTTTTCCAGCAAAAAGGTTAGGAATCCAATTTATTCCTGTCACAAATCTGATTCACAATATTGGAAGCCTTTCTGCCTTTTAATTGGAATTTGGAAACAGCATAAACTAACAGATGTTTATGTGGAGGCTTGATCAAGGTTCATGGCTTAATATATTGAGTGATTTAGTGTAGTTGCTCTACAAATTGCTGTTATGAAGTAAAAAGCCTCAGTGGTGTGTTGCTTTATTATATTATTCTCGGTTAAAATTTCATTTCATTTACATAAGAGTGTGAACAGGCTGTCAGACAAGAAGTAAGATAACAAATCAACCAGAATCACAATGTGTCATTTCGAATAACAGTGTAAAGATAGTTTATCGAATTTACACTGCAGAAATACTAGATATATTGCATTTAGGTGTAAAATTCTGAAATTGCACCAACAAAGCCTGTCAATTTATGTTCATGGATATTACCTGATAATGAGTATTTGCATTATATTTTTGGATCAGATAAATAGATGAAAATTGTTGACCTGGAGAACATACAGTAAATAAAATTTCAAAGTAAAAATAATTTATTACACACGGGCCAAATTTTACCATTAATATTATGTATTACCAAGCCACTCAGCTTCACAGTTGTATATTGCTTTCACTTCTTACATATATTTTTTAAACATGTTTAACATTAATGCAACAGAACATTTAGTGATTAGATCAAAATTACAACTTGGCAACTAGAATTTTCAGAAGGAGAAGTTCACAGTCCCGATCAGCATTACTCTTCAAAGTTCTTCCAAGCCAAAATGTATTGAATGTGGAAGGGTAAAAACCTGTTAGTTTATTTTTTAATGCATCTATCCAATAAAAATCCTAATCTTTTTATCATGAAGGAATCCTAAAAAAAGAAACTCAGGGTTCCGGAAACTCCTGCCAATATTTACGATATGCCCAATTCATGGTAAAATGCCTAGTTGCCCCTGGATGAAAATCACTGCTTTAGATTGCCTTGGTGTACTGTACTGGTACAGATATTAAAACTAGAATATAAAGAAACAGAGAGTCAGGGCAGCTCTATAAAAGACTTGGAGCCATGCGTGTGAGAGGTTATGAGTGGGGAAGTCATTACTAGGTCATTGGAGGAGCAGAGAGAGCGGCAGGGGGAGTATTTTTTTTACCAGGTCAGAAATGTAAGTGGGACAATAACTGTGGAGGGATTTGAAGGCAAAGCACAGGAGCTTGAATTTGATTCTAAGGTGAAATGTAAGCCAGTGAAAAGAACTACAAAGAGATGCAGGAGAAGAGGAACGGTGGGAAGGATGGATGAGTCTGGCTGCAGCATTCATAATAGATTGTAGAGGAGAGAGTCAGGTTAGTGGAAAACCAGAGAGGAGGAGGTTACAGTAGTCCAAACAAGAGATGATAAGAGCATGTACAAGGAGTTTGGTGGTCTCAGGGGACAGGTAGGGGCAGATTTTGGAGATGTTGCACAGGTAAAAGTAACAGGACCTGGAAATATTCTGAATATGGGGGGTAAATGAGAGGGTCAAATCGAGGGGGATGCCAAGACAACGTGCCTGAGGGGAGGGACAAATGACAGTGTTGGTAACAGATAGAAATATGTAAGAGGGAGATTTGGAATTTGAGGGGGGGCGGTGATGTTGAGTTGTGTTTTATCCAGGTTTAGTTTCTGAAATCTGTCAGTCATCCATGACGTTATGACCGACAGGCAGCATGAGACCTTATCCAGGACAGAAGGAGACAGGTCAGGGGTGGATAGATAGATTTGAGTGTTGTCAGCATACAGGTGGTAGTGTAAACCAAAGGAGGATATGAGACTACCGAGTGAGAAGGTGTACAGAGAAAAGAGAACTGGTCCAAGGACTGACCCTAAAATTAGGTTCTACTTCTGAAAACTTTAAAGGATACAACATTGCCTTTTGGTATTGTCTCTTGTAAATAGTAAATTGATACTGGTGAGTTTATTACATTATGTTCCTACTACCAGCTCATATATTCGTCCAAACACAGCAGCCCTTTCAGAAGTCTGCAGATTGTTAGTTTACAGTCACTGCAATACATTAAGCCAATTAAATGTCTCTGTCTTTTGAGCAATGAATAGCCCAAAATCAATATATTACCTATTTTTAAATATGTGATTTATTGTTAAAAGTGTTGAAGAAAATTAAAAGTTTTTGCAATTCTTTTTAAAATGCCCTCTCTTATACATTCAAATTTTTGTAATTTTAATTTCTTGATATTTACACACAAAAAAGCACATTATACTGCTGATGGATTGCTATCAGTCAGAGTTTTCTAAGCTATCAAAAGCCTTTAATCTATGCAGCAAAACTTTGACATATTTGTGACAATACACGCACTGCAAAAGAGAATTACACAGAGCTAGAGCAGGAATGATGAATTGAGACACAATCGATTGCATCTACCATGGAATTCATGAATGCCTTCGCTTTGAATTGTCTGTGTTGACACCTTTACATTGTGTCTGAATCAAGGACATGACGGGTAGAACAAAGGCTAGTGGAGAAGGAGTACAGGTTATTTCCAACACATCCTATTCATTTTGCCATATGGTCTCATTAATCTGATATCCTCGCTCTAGACTTCAGAACCCAGAAGAGATTAACTGTGTTGGGTGAAAGATATATATTTTTTATTCCGAGCTACCTCTAGTGCATGTTTGCCATACATCTTTATAAAACAAAAGATATTTGCACAGCGAAAGAGAGAGATTATCTATAACTCCTGTTTATAGTTATAACAAATCTTCTTAATTATGCATAACTCAAAAGGGCGGCGTGTTTTCATTACATTGGTTTATGGTTTATGCCTGCGAATTAAATATGATTATCACTGTTTCATGTTGTTGTCCTTCATAAACTAGGTTTTATTAAAAGAAATCTCAAGGATATTAAAGTTTCCAAAATACGCTTCTAATTTCATATAGTGTTTCAGTACCTCAGGACATAATACACTTTAATAAAGTCATTTATATTAGAGAATTTTCAAAATCTGCTAGATTGTTGGTCATTACAAACTTACTAATGTTTCTAGTCAACAGAGACCACTCTAGTGTTCAAACTAAATTGTAGGTTGTTTTGATTTAAAGCCAAATTTGGGCTTCCTCCTTCACATATATTTCATGTTTTTTATTACTACCTTTTGCAGATGTTTTCTGACCAGTCATGGGGCATGCAACATATTCTTCCTCTTTGCCAATTCTCTTGGGTATTCTCAGTCACATCATCACTTTTCTTGGTATTATTGTGCTGTAAAGGGGGCTCTATGGTGACATTTGCCCAGGGTTCATGTCTATGATACCTTGATACCCAGAAGGTAGATATCATTTATTCTAGAAGACCACTGGACCTCCTTCTGAAATTTATTTTTTAGCCACAGTTTCCTTGTTCCTATTTATTTGCAAATTTTTTTCATTCTAGAAACTGACCACTACTTCCTGTATTGAAAACAGAACAGCAAATTAAATCTTTTCAAAGGGAGGGGAAACCCCTTAGGCAATATTCAGGAGAACAGGTGTTACTGTTGGAAACTTTCTCCCCACTTCCTGTTCTAGTGACAGCTAAAAATTATAGTTGTCTGGGCCAAAGAATAAAGTTGCCAGGACAAGAAGAGTAAATAGCATTGCATACCTGACGGGTTTAAGTCTGCCCATAGACATTGGTAGAAGGTCCCTTGATTTACCCTGGAAAAAAAAGTTAAATGAAAAGTTGGGCTGGCAGGCTTGAAAAAAAACTGTTGGCTTGTGTATTCAGGTGATTGTTTTTGCTTCTCAGTGACCATATTTTTTTTAATTAAACTTATTCATATAAACCTAGTGGGCTTTTTTTTCTGGTATAAATTCTTGGTAATGCAAATAGACAAATACCATGGGTATAGTGTATTACATAAAGCATGCAGAACTGATCAAGGGAGTCAACTAAATGTTTGGGTTGGAAAGATGAAGGGTCAAAGTACATATCAAAGTATGACTATAAACCGATAAGAATATTAACTAAAGTACCTATTTTTATACACAGAACCTCAAGTATAAACCTAGGGTAAATATGTGGCTGTCACTGCTAACATTTAAAACAGTAATCAACAGACATGCCAATAATATTATTGTGAATAAAAACATCAATGGAGTGTTATTTTTAAAACATGTAAAAAAGAAAAAGGGCAAGTGACTATTCAGAGGCAGGGATATGTCAGTTCAGATAAAACAGGAAGCATCTCTGTACTGCTCACATGGCTCAGGATAGTCACCCTGCTTATCTCTAGTGCTATATATGGTCCCCATACTCTGCAGTTTCCCTTTGTCTCTTCTTGTTATCAGTTCTCCTTTTCCACTGCTGACAATGCAATAAATCATAAACCTCAGTCTCCTTTATATTGTGTCTGTGTTCATGCAATCAATGTGTTGTGGCTCCAATAAGTGTATATTTAAGAGAAGTCTGTTCAAAAAAACAGTTGACAGCAAAATAGTAAGTCTTAGCAAGAGCGAGGCATTTATTTTCTCACAGCACTGCCCCCTTACTCTATCAGCACATAGGCATTCCTGGGCAGGCTGTACCACCCTAGGTAATTCCCCCACATGAATGTGAAACTATATGACTCACAGAACAGAGTACAAATAAGTAAAGGGGAAGGGCAAGGGCAACAACGATTGCAAAGAGTGGGTGGGATAAGGTGGCTTAACATACCTGCTGCAGCTTCTAATGTTTGTGTGTGGAAGTTACAGCATGACAGAAAATGGGATGAATCACTTTCATTACAGTTGAAAACGATCAACGTGTGCAAAAAATAACATTAGGCTATAGGTAGTCCCCGCGTTAAGGACATAACTTGTCAGACGCCTTCTAGATATGAAAGGAGCCGCCCTGCTCACTCTTGTGCAGGACAGAGGCTTAATAGGGGGAGGTTGTGGTTTGCATGACTTGCAGTAGAAATATTTTACTAAACAGCTGAGGTTTTGAGTGATCTTAGGATGGTGAGCTCTTTCTGCAGCCTCGTTTAACTCATTAATGAGCAGGACAAACTCTGCAGCTATTTCTTTTTGCATATCAAACCACAGCTTGCTCCAGAAGTTAATGAATGTCTAGGCTCCATAAAGATTTTTTTTTTACTTTGTTTGTGATTAACTCCTAGTGAGGATTTTATACAGTAACTAACACCATGCTGCCTAATAATATGTTGCAACAAATATCTGTCCAAATTACATTTATTCATATTAAATATTGTACCTGCTCCGAGTTACATACAAAATCAACTTAAGAACAAACCTACAGTCCCTATCTCGTATGTAACCTGGGGACTACCTGTATATAGATGTCCAAAACTATTACATTGTTTAGCATCTAAAAAGCTTTGTTTAAATCCTCAAAACATTAATAAAATGTTAAATTGAGTGTTTTGAATAAAATGTTTTGAATCGAGTGGTTCTCAGCAAAATTATTCACAATATATCACAACTGTGTGTTTGGAGGGCCTCCATGACTATACAAAAAAAAAAAGATAATATTACATTTCCCCTCTAAGAATATTAATGGCATGCAATCTCTAATTTTACTGCAACCTGTTCTGACAAATCTTGATTTCTGCTGATGGACAGAAGGAATTACACATTGGCATTAAAAGTTTTTGTCCCCCCAGAATTTGTGTTATCACAGGCTTAAACAAGCAGAGGAACCGTGTGAAGAAAATCCTTAAAGTGGGATGGAAAGCTTGAAATATTTTAAGTACTTTAAATCAGAACAGCTCATATTATGATAATGCTCTCCCGCTGTATATAAAGTAACATGTTCCTAAAAGCGGCTGTTACATGCAATTTCAATAGTACTGGAGTATATCATATAATAACAAAATGCCATCTACAGACATGGTCATTTTCAGTTCTGTAGAGATAATGAGGTCCCTTAAGCAATAAACATCTCACCTATTACCAAAATTGTAATGGAAAGGATCTGTAAGTGCTGTACACTCTCCTCACTTTATCCAACATTTCAGGTTAGGTTCTTACTTCACAGGTGAGTATAGATGCATTTGTTCATTGTTAGATCTGCATAATAATAACAAAGAGGACGACACTCTTGGGATTTGGGGAAAATTTTGATGCTCATTTAATACTTATTAAGTAGCCCATGATTTATATTTATTTATATTATTTATAATAGTGGTTCATTTTCAACAAGCGCTGAAGTAGACAATTTTTACTTGACAGTGGAATTAACTAAAAACATTAACAAATCAAAATGAAAAAAAAAAACAGATGTCTTTTTTACAGATTACATTATTTTTTAAATGCTTATTGATACTAAAAGTTTTAAAATGATGTAAAATCAAAGAATACACATTTTTCAAAATGGTCAAAGGTCCCAAAAAAGTAACATAAAAAATTTAACACCAGGGGCTCTATTTATCAAACAGAATCAGACATTCCCTCAAACATTCCCTGGTTGGAATCTTTCAGATCCATGTGTTTGAATGTATGTGTTTCATTTAGTAACTGATTCCCATCAGGAAATGTCCGAGGGAAAGTCAGATTCATTGCTTTATAAATCGAGCCCTAAATGTCAATTTTGGCAATAGTGAAAATCAAAAAGTTTTAGTTATTAAAGGAGGTTATTGTGTTACTGAATCAGTCAATTAAATCATATATTGTAAGATCAAAAATATACTTTATTTGTCATACAGAACAAAAATGGCCCACAACAAAGTCGCATATGACAATACTTTTTATCCTCATAAAAACATCTTGTAAACTTCAAGAAAGTGAGGAAGTGAATTTTTGATGCGGGGTTGACTAGACACAGCATACTAATGACCCTGTGATTTGTGAGCTTAATAGCTTCATAGCGGCAGGATGTATATAGAACTCAGCAGGGAACGGGTAGTGATCCGGAGACACATAATCAAGAGGGCTACAGACTTTTTTATCGAACCATTATAGATCAATATTTTTCCCTCAGGTTGAAGCTTGGAGTATTCAGGATTATTTGTCTCCAATTTTTTTGATTTGCCAACTTTCATGTCATAAAAAAACAGTTAGTAAACACCTTCCTAACTTACAATGTTTAAAGAAATGTGACATCAGGACATAAAAATAATACCCTTTGAATTCATCCTGATTTACTCTAAAACATAAACAAGATAAAAAGTTACACCTAAAACAATATTACAAAAAGATTTTTTACTGTGAAAAGGTATTTTTCAAAAAAGCTTCACATACAAATGTCAGTAGTGAGCAGACTTGTTCACCAATCTACTCTCAGAGGACACTGAATATTATTTGTAGTGGTGGAATCCTCATCACTTGGTATGCTGAGTATATCTTAGCCTTCCTTCTGGTCTTGAGCTTGGTTTCCAGGAAATATGTTTTGGGGGCTCCATTCCCTTTTCAAGGTTTGTTCTGGAAACAATCGCGGGGTCTATAAGCCCTATAACCTTTTCTTTTTTTAAATGGCGTAAACTATTTATTGTCAAAGTTTACTTTGTTGTACCAAATTTACAAAAATTTTCTAAAATTTTGAAACGCTGAATTGATGAATTTCTGTCTTATCACAACATACAGAAACAGTATAAATTATCAAAAAATCTGTCCATATTATCATAAAAAAAAGATGTTGAACTGTAGACTGGAGACTTTGCTTAGGCTGAAATGATTGCATCAGTTCTCTGCAGTCAGGAAGAAACATTTTCTCAATCTCTTTTACCCAAAACTTAAAAATTGTAACTTTGTGGTTAGTCAGAAGGCTGACCTATTATATGTGAACAACAAGTCAGCAAAAGAAGTGCTATACTTAACAAGGATGGTGCTCTCCTTCTGGAGAGAAGAGTGGATGAAGACATTTTTAAGGGGAATACTGTGGTCTGTTTTAAAATGTATAAATACCTATAGGTGTTTTACCTATCTCAACAACAACATTACCTAAAATATACTGTAATCATGTTAAAGTAATTAAATATGCTTATTATGAAGTGGCACTGGGGAAGTAGAGCAGACCTAACAATCTTTTTCTCATGTGTCAATTAGTGATACATTTTTTCATCCAAGTTTTCAATATTATAAACAGATGTTTTAGATTGCTAGTTTTTTTTAAGAATACCAACAACTTAGCAAAAATAAAGTTTTGCCATTCTTGCCTTTTAAAGTTAGTCGGTTTCAATATGCAGTAATGCAAATAGGGAAATAGTGCAATAAGCATATGTTATTATTCATGTTTCAGAATTTTCTGAATTACTTTTCTTGTGGTTTAAGTGTTAATGTAGAATGCTATCAACATCTGAAATCTCGGTTTTAGATATAGACATCAAACAGAATCCAGACAACTGCTACTTTCTATTAGTATTGATTTATATCTTCTGCACAACAATATGTAGCAAGGACATACAGGTTCAATAGGATTACTCACATAATATAAACAGACAAATGAAACATACTTGAAAAACTTATCCAAAACATTTTAAAGTGTTTAGGTGTTCAATACTAAAAGTACTAGATATTAAGCAGCAATAGTTGTGTTGCAGAGAACATACAGAATGGTATGCGAAAGTGATCAGTTTTCTTTCCTGGATTTACATTAAACATGACTCTTCAAAGGCCACGAATTAAGTATTTTACGGAACAAAGTTCACATCAAGCTTTCTGTACAACCACTCAACACAACTCCCATGGCGTTAGACTACCAAAATATTTGAAAATATTTAAACTCCAACTAAAGATAAAATAGAACAAGGCAAATTATTGCTTAATGAATATTAAATGTTTGAATTATATTATCTTTTTAAATTCATTGCATTTGTGCAATGTGTCTCCACTAGTGCTAAGCACCCTAGCTCTGCTGAGCATTTCCTCTACACCAGTCTGTTAATTGAGTGATTTCCCTGTCCAACTCCTGTGTTACCCACGTATTTCCCAGTCTGTTGTTTCTCTTCCAGTTTCTTTTGTGCTGTTCCAGTGTCCCTCAGTGTCTGTGGTGAACCCTGTGTCACCTGTCGCTTCCTGTGTTTCCTGTGTCTGTGGTGGCCCCCATGTCAGCGGTGTCTATTTCCCAAATTTTTGTTTCTTGACCGCTAGCTTTGTCCTACACCTCTCTTGCATGCTGCCTACCTCGACCCCAGCTTTCCTTGACTATTCTCTTGCCTTGTGATTTGGTACCATGCAATATCCTGCCCACCCTGGTGTGCCCAAGGACCGCAACCTGGCAGCAGCCAGCAGCGCAACATCCTCACCACTAGAGGCTCTAGTGAAGACTTGGCTGCTGCTTAGATTCTGCACATTGGCCCTTCCCAGGGCTCACACCACTATTCTGCAAGCTGTAGCACCCCTAGTCCCATCATTACAACAGCTATTCTGTATAGTGTATGTACAGTACGTATCAACTATACAGTTTTTATTTTATAAAAGTACCAGAGCAGGGTGACACAAAATCTCACACATTTCTTCTGGCTTCTACTTACTGAGTCCTGACTAGTTCAGAAAACTCATTCATACATCATGAAGCTAATAACTGCATTAATAATATCAGACCTTTTTAGGGAGAAAAAAACAAACTCTAGTTAAATTTAAAATAATGTATCGCGCTAACAAGCTCTGACTGCAATGCTCTTATATTTTATTGTCACTCAACACAGAAGACAGAGGGAAACCTGTGAATGTAGGGCACCATAGCCCTGTCCTCTGAGGTATTATGACCAATTTTCCCTGCACTTAGATGCCCACTATGTGCCATTATGAGGATCACACACTGGCAGAAAAGACCTTAAGAGGAAAGGAACATGTTAATCATGTGACCAACCTGATGACATCTGGAAAGGTAGGTGAAGTAGTAATACAGAATGCATAGAATAGGAGGTGACGGACTTCCGGGAGAGGAGGGGAGTACTGGAGGATGAGAAGAGGGCATTGAATTCATGTGTGATCCTAACAAGCTTTGACATGTCAGTGTAATTTTAAAAGCATGTTGCAGTGTTTTTTTAAATATGCAGCTTTTAATAATCTGATGCCTAATGTTCCTGCCCAATGGATGTTTATATACACACTCCCTGTTGTCAAAAGACAATGTAGACCCATGTTCTCTCCCTGTCATAAGGGTTTATGAACACAAATTTTACAATTAAGTTTTTCACAAACATTTGACAAGGGACAAAATTCAACCTTACACATTCAGCAATCCAATTGTGCAATCCAAGTGTTTGCATGAAAAAGTATAATATGTCATGAATAGAATGTATGATCCCCCGTACATGCCCATTTCTGGTGTGCATTAGACCACAATCCAACCATTACCACTCAATGTAAGCAAAGAAGACTAGTTAAAAATATATAAGGCTTTTACTCATAATTCACAATAAAAGGTTATTAGAAACACACTTAACAAGATTGAGAGCCATTATAAGTGCCAAAGGAATCCTCTTTATTCATGTACAAAGCTCAGTGTAGACAATTTCCTCCTAATATCACAAGTGTTTCTAGACTACACAATTTACAAGTGAAGCTTAAGACACATTAAGCAAAGGACAAAATTCAGCCATACACATTAAAAGCAATAATGAATTTAGAATTTTGTTTTTAGAGTAATTGAATGAAAAAATATTTATAACAGGACTTGCCCTGGTGTTGTGTTCATTAGATTACAATCTAGCTATCACACTCAACCGGGGTTTAATTAATTAAAGCTCTCCAAGGCTGGAGAGGATATACTTTCATCAGTGAAGCTTGGTCATCCAGCAAATCTGGAATGGATCCAGGATTTAAAACCTTAGTTAAAAAATAGGGAAATCCATTCCAGGTTTCTTGGATCACCCACATTCACCGTTGAAAGTGTATCCTTTCCAGCCTTGGAAAGCTTTCATAAATCAGGCCCAATGTATCTGTATAGAAGTAACTAGAATTGCTATAGAGAGCTAAAATCTTAAAATAATAAAACATCCTTAAATAGGTTCCATCAATAAAAGAATTTTTAAAACCATGACATGGAGTCAGATGCCCCCAGCTACCAATTGCCCTGCCCTCCAGCCCCCACCCCTCCCTTGGCTTTTCTACTCCTCATCACTCTGTCTATACAGGCCAGATTGATAATCGCATGATTCTAGCTTCAGCCATCATGGAAGATAAATATTTTCCTAAGATGCCCACACGATTCGCAACCCCTGCTATCTGCTACAGCCTCAGTATAGCCTAGATAGTTTGTTTGTTAGTTTATTATTTATAAATTGTCCTTGCAAAGCAACCATACCCATGTGTTGCTGCAAATTCTACTGGCACTGTTATTGTTCTTATACTGACTATGTCATTTTGCGCAACGTTATGTATCTGGTTTGCAATGCACATTGTTATATAGTCCCTTTTATTTTCTGTTGTCCCCCCCCTGTGGTTTTTGTAATTTTATTTATGTACTTTTATATGCTTATTCCTTTGTATTATCCCTACCCCACCCGTTCTCCCAGAAATTCTAAAAAAAGAATGTTTTTAAAAAACAAGAATTTCTAAAAGGAGAAAAACACATTTGTAATCCTTCAGATTTGGATTCTATAAATTTTAAAGAATTACACAGGCATGAATGAATGTTGATAAATGAATCCATATTTTTTTTTATTTTTACAATGTTTGAATATGTGAATGAATTCCTAGTATCCCTTTTATCGATTTGCCTTGGGTTTAAGTAGATTGATCCATCAGTAGGGAAGATAATTGTTGGTCACGAAACCTAATGAACCGTGTGAATACTCTCAATTCTTTTTATCCCCTGCTCCTCTAGATGTACCAACAAATGTCCAGATGTTGTTATATAAGGGAAAAATAAAGAATGGAGCACTACAGTGTTCACATTTCAAAAACACATTGACTGCCGTTTAAAATACATATAGCAGTTTATTGCATTCATAAGTTTTTTTTTTGCATTTATAAACCCATGGCTCTGAAGATAGGGGGGGTATTAATAAAAAAGTGAATGATTTTTATAGTGAAAACTCCTGAGACTGAAAGCTGTGATCTAGGCATCTATGAGATGCCTGAAAAACAGGGTACAGACATTTGACATGAATTCCCATTGCCACGCAGAAAGGCAAACATGACCCCAGAACAGCAATATGAATTGTTCTGTTACACTATATAGAGATTTCACACCTGGGTGTTTTTTCCTGGCTGCTCAAAAGCATAACAAATGCAAGCTCTGAATGTCATTGCAAACAAGGCCTATATAGCTTTTTGCTGGTTCCCTGGATTTAAAGACCCAAAATGCTTTATGGTGCAGTACACCTGACTTGATATTTTGTAATTTTACTGGTCATTTGTTTCCTAATATACCAATTTGATCTTGCTCATTTACTTTACCAAACATCTTTTCCCACCAAAATTCTGGACAGAGGTTTTCTCTGTATGACTCTAATAGAAGGCATTTACTTCTATTTTAGTAGAACTAAAATTGCTGTGTTTTGAAGTGCATTAGTGTTTATTGGAAATGGAACAGTAAATGGAACTGAAAAGTTTGTTGTCAAGAACAAATGTTTTGTCTATGAAAGTGTGCAGTCTATTGTGTCAGTCCTGGTAACAGTTTGACAATGTGCTGTACCGCTTCACAAGAACTCAGTCAGCACGCTTTAGCCAAATTCAGACAGTTGATTGTGATTGTTCTATTTAAAATAAGAAAAAAGAAATACATTTTTGTGCTAACCCTTCAGTTATTTCAGTTTGAATTTTTGATTGCAATGTCAATCATGGGCACAATGCGTCAATGCTTAAACTCATTTTTGTAATATGTAATAAAAACACCTAAATCATAAAGTAACAAAACATTTCAGTCATTTCCCCCTGCTTTCAATTTTATCATAGACATGTATACAATAGTGGTACTATGTTACCAAATAAATAAGATACAAATCTTTAATTCAGATAGTGGGGGCATAAATAGGCAAAGACTGTGTTCAAAAATCTTTAAGCCTTTAACTCATAATTTACAATAAAAGATTACTACAAACACACTAAACAAGATGGAGTGCCATAACAAGAATCCTCTTTGTCAGCACAGAAATATCACTTTATATAATTTCCGTTTAACATCTCAGAACCTATTGCCCAGGTCCTACACATTTTTATCAAAGATGAACAATTATATTTCAATTTTTAGAATGATTTTTGCAGGAGGATGAGAACACTTCACAAACATTCGTATAGGGGGGTCCAGGGGACACAATGGTCTTCAAATGTAAATATAGTACATTACTATATCATTTATATCCTTTCTAACCCTATATAATTAAAAGTATATAACAAAGTATGGTTGTAGCACATTACCTGGTAAAGTCACCAGAAAAACTATTTCCCACAAATAAAGTGGCATTAAATGTAATAAATTATGTTAGTCAAAATTGGTCCTAGTCTCAAATATCATTGCTGACAGTAAAAAAGTAAAAAAAAAAACAACAAACCATTGATTAATGAATATACTACTAGTAACCAAACTCTTCTGACTCTTTAGGGTTTTTCCAGGTAAAAGAATGTGTGGCTGAATTCTGAGACGGAAAGAACATTTCCAACATTTTTGCTGATGCATTTACAGCAAACTTTAACCTTCAGTTTCTGTCAGTCTGCCAACCAATTGTGTCCCAATCCCAGTTGTCATTACAAAGGCTGATATCATAGACAACCCCATCTGCCAATTACTAATTAGCCATCCTCCTCACTATTTAGGAACTGTAAGGGTGTTATCTCTTTATTCACAATTTAGTTGATGTATTGGAGAGGTTAGGGGCAAGAAAAACTAGCCCACCTATTTCTAATTTCTAAAGTAGTGGAAATTAATGTCATTTATTTCAGATGAAGCTCACTAAACATTAGGCAAAACATTTTAAGGAGCCACAGGTGACAGAAGAGAAAATGCTCTAGTCACTAGACCTTGATTGTTACAGCCTTGTGACAAAATTTTTGCAATATATATATATATATATATATATATATATTTCAGTTTATCTAAATTGATATATTTATATTACATTTACATGCATTGTAGTATTTTGGTTCACTTGCAAATTATTTTAAATATTACATGTTTTAATTTAAAGTAACCAGTTTTTTTAGTTGTACTAAATGGGAAATCTGTTGTTTAGAAAATGGTTGTTTTCTTTTGATAATAAATTAATTTTAAAAAATCTTATTTAAAAAGTAACAACACTGGCTGCATGCCCCACAGGTACAAACACATGGGGCATGAAGCCAGTGCTCCTGGATAGATTCAGGGTAAAAGTGTGGGTTTAGTCTTAGGGGAAGAGGTACTGCACATTTCTAGCCAAGATGACTCATAACATCCTATAGAAACATAATGGCATTTCAATTAGGTATATTTATGGTGACTATCAGAATGTGTGCTACATACATATATTTTTTGCAATAATATAAGTTTTAAGAGAATTTATATTTATGCATTTTATAATTTAGTTATTTTTACGTGCAAATTGCTACCTATACCAATACCACTTTGTGAATTTACTATCACCTATTTATTTTATTGTCACAAGGAAGCAGATTTACTATTTGGAAAATGTGTTGATAAGTGGTCTCATCTTTCTGCAAGTATCGGCCTGGAAATGGAAATATAATTGTACTGAGATGAACAAGTAGATAGAAATTTGTAGAAGTCAAACAGTAGGTTCGGAGAAGTTAGGAAAACATTGTATACACAGAGATTTCTTCAACTACAAAAATGATTCTTTTTATGGCACTCAATCTTGTGTGTTTTTAATATCCTGTTATTGTGAATAAAAGTTGTATAGATTTTTGAACAGTGTGTCTTTGTTTACTTGTACCTTTAATGTCCCATTATCTAGATTTGTAGCGAAATGTAGTATTTTCCATTACCTAAATGTTTTAAGAAAAATGTTATACTTGTCACTAAATACATTTATTATTCCCTTGCAATTTAACACCCTATTTAAAAGTTTTTGACAATACAAGGGAGCACACTTTTGCTTTAAAATTTGTCTACTTTAATTTGTCTTTACTTTTTCACCTGCCATGAAAAGTATATTGATGATGAAAATGAAGCTTTTTTTTCTTTAATAGATCTTACAAAAAAGGTTCATTCTGAACTTTTATATGCTGTAAATATCTTTCATATTTAGATAAAATAATAAATAATCCCAGAAGCATCTTGATGAAGATAATGAGGTGTTTCATCAGGGTACCCTGATTATATCGGAGGTCAGGGCATAAGTGTAACACTAGAACTGCAGAAGCTGGGTTCTTGTGCCGTTCCTGTTGCACCCTGCAATACACCAACACACCAGGGACAAATGTTTTTTTTTTAGCTTCATTAACAGCACTCACTAAATATACCTTTATTGGGCCCTATTTAATAAAGTTCTCCAAGGTTGGAGAAGATGCACTTTTATTAGCATGGTGGCTCAGGGGTTAGCTTTCCGGCCTTTGCAGCGCTAGGTCCTAGGTTCGAATCCCAGCCAGGAAACTTTCTGCATGGAGTTTGCAGGTTCTCCCCGTGTCTGCGTGGGTTTCCTCCCACATCCCAAAAACATGCAGTTAGGCTAATTGGCTTCCCCCTAAAATTGACCTTAGACTACAATAATGACAGATGACTATAGTAGGGTCCAGGATTGAAAACATTTGCTATCAAATAACAAATGACTTTTAAGAAATCTATTGCAGGTTTGCTGGATCACACAGGTTCACTGATGAAAGTGTATCCTCTCCAGCCCCGGAGAGCTTTAATAAGTTAGGCCTATTGTCCAAAAGACACAACAGAAATGTGAGGCAATTTATCCAAAATTTTCACTCCAGGGAGTTGTATTTGGAACATTTGCCTCAACTAGAAGATTTTTCCTCACCTATTGCTCTTTTGACAATTAAAAAATATGGGGTTTCCCCTCAACTTTCTGCCACCCAGAAAAACATAGGGAAATCTGTCCTGTAGGGACACAGGCAGCAATAAAACCTTACAGAGAATGTAATCTATCTCCACTTAATCTGAAAAAATTACTTACCTCATCAGACACATACCTATCTTTTTTCTAATTACAACTGTCAATGAGGACAACCGCAAAAAGGGGTGCGGCTGTCATTCTTGGGAACTAGAATAGTAGAGAAGACAATTCGTTAAAACCAAGTGAATAAGTATTTTCAACCTTTTCAAAGTTAAAATTAGTTAAAAAATAACATATGGCAGTATGGCAAAATAAAATAAGTGTGAAATGTCAGTTCTTTAAAACACAAACACAAACCTGTGGCAAAAGAATATGTTGGACAAATGATCTTAGAAGATTTCTGTCCATCTTACATGCCCTATAGTGCAGCATAATCAGGAATCTAAATGAGATAATTATTTTGTGGGCCCTAATAAACTCCTACATATTTTTAAATCATGCATGCAATTTTCTCTTGTATGTATTAAACACTTTTCATCTTACATGACCTTTTATGACAGCAGCTGTCTCGATGCCATTAATCATCAGTGTGGAGCCATAAAGGCTGATTTATCAAGCGAATGTGCATATTATTACACTGGGAAACAATTTTGAACAAATGTTTTGTTGACTTCAATTTTTAAGCTTATTTACACTAAAATAGGTATTCTGATTCTAAAAGTGCAGTTAGTTTTCTTCTATCACATCATTTTTTTTCTCTACCACCTATAATAATGCGATTACTGTAGCGTGGATTTGTATAGGCTATTCATTTACACACAAGACAGTGTGGTTAGATGTTCTGTGCTGCTCTATGTAGTAAATAAGCAAAATTTATCATTTTGAAATTTAAACTTTATTTTTCTACTCACACACATATTTCCTTTCTTTCAGATAATGTCTGGCTTTGCTGTTTCTCGTCGTAAGTGCCTAAACAACCCTGATTCATTTTGTTATATCTGTGGCAGTTTCACCATTCCCAGTCAACAGGCAAACATCAGCACATACGCCCAGTGGCTCATTCAGATGAAATCCCAGTGCTGGTTTTCGTTGCATTCCGGAGCTTAAACTTCTTTTCCTCCAGACGCAAAGAGTGCCGTCTTGTTCTTTGTAATGATCTCAAAGTGAATAATGGGGAAAAGAGTTTTCTGTATGGACTGTTTATATATTTACACAGGGTGATCATATCCCAGTTCTCTATCCATTAACTTTTCTAAACATATTGACCCTAACTTGCATATTAACCATCTGTGAGGTACAGTGTCAAATGCTTTAGCAAAGTCCAAGTACACTATATCAACTGCTAATCCGCTGTCTACCTGTTTACTTACTTCCTTATAAAAAGAGAGTAAATTTGTTTGACAACTTCGGTCTTTCTTGAAGCCATGCTGACTGTCACTTATAATATTATTTTCCAGCAGAAACTCCTCTATGTGTTTTTTTATCAAACTCTCTAGGACCTTTCCAACTATGGACGTTAAACTAACGAGTCTGTAGTTACCTGGTAATGACTTTGCTCCCTTTTTGAAGATATGAACCACATTGGCCTTATGCCAATCCATAGGTACCTTGCAAGTGATTAAAGAGTCTCTAAAAATTAGAAATAATGGCTTTGAAATGACTGAGCTCAGCTCAGGTCCTGGTGCTTTGTCAACATTTTTTTTCCAGCTGTTTCCCAATCATATCAATTCTGAGACTCATTTAAGGCAGTGACATTGCTATTATGAATTTGGACTTGAGCTCTGCCATTTTCCTTAAAAAAAAGAATAGTAAATCTGCCTTGTCGTTATCCCCACTTACCAACCCAGGGACTTCCTTTAAGGGGCCTACATTCTCAGATCTGATATTTTTGCTATTAATATATTTAAAAAAAAATTGGGGGTTTACTTTTCTTTGCAATCTGTCTTTCATTTTGATTTTTTGCACATTTTATCTCCTTTTTACATTTTTTGTTATATTCTTTATAGCTTTCACATGATGATATATTTTTGGAATGCCCTTTTCTTGTTCCTTATGTCTTTTTTAAGTTATGAGTGAGAAAGTCATTAGTAGGTCATCGGAGGAGCGGAGAGAGCTGTTGGGGGAGTATTTTTTTACAAGGTGAGAAATGTAAGTGGGAAAAGAACTGTGTAGGGATTTGAAGGCAAAGCAGAGGAACTTGAATTTGATTCTAAAGTGAAATGGAAGCCAATAAAGAGAACTACAAAGAGATGCAGCAGAAGAGGAGCAGTGGGAAGGATAGATAAGTCTGGCTGTAGCATTCATATTAGATTGTAGAGGCGAGAGTCGGGTTAGTGTAATACCAGAGAGGAGGAGGTTACAGTTTGGTTATCTCTGGGGTCAGGTAGGGGCAGATTTTGGAGTTGTTGCGTAGGTGAAAGTGACAGGACCTGGAAATGTTCTGAATATGGGGGGTAAATGAGGGGGGAGAATCAAACTCGAGCATAAGCTCAGCACATGAATATACGTTCTGCTGGACACGGGGCATCACCGCTAGCGGGCGCCCAGTGCTATGCACTCGCCTGCCAGCTTACAGCATTGATAAATGAGTAGTGGGGTTGAGAATTTGCAAATTAAGGTGAGTATTATTCAGCTGGGCGATTCAGGTGGATTTGTTAAACTCTGTCAATGGGGATGTCATAGCAATCAATAACACTTAGCTGGTCCCAGTTCTCAGTTCCCAGTGTCCATTACTGATCAATTTGAATCTTTAGTGCTTGATCTTTTTTTTGGTAGGAGCTACATTTTTATGTTACATTTTTTGTTACATTATACTAATTAAAAAAAAATTCTTCATTTAAAGTTAGATTGGCTTGTTGTTTTAATATTTATTTTTTGGTCTGGTTGCAACACTGCAAATTAATTATTATCAAGATGTATATATACTAATTGGCACTTTATAATATGTCATCTCATCACACAATAGTATGAATGTAAAAAAAAAATGTTCAAAAGCATTTTGGATCTGATTCAAATTTCATCGTAGTTTGGATTTAGAGTAATCAAATATTTGAAAAAAAGATTGTTGCCAAATATATTATAATACATGTATCAAGAAACATTACATTTTTAACTGGACTGGTTTGTCGGGGGGGGGGGATCAAGTAATTTTGCTTGTATGGTATGCATTGATGTGACTTTTTGTAATCTTCATTCAGCTTCACCTGTTGCTGCAATGTTTTTGTGCCTGGTTTCTAATTACAGTTTCTGTTGTTAACCAATTCTTCAGCAATGTTTTGTCATTTTATCCCTAAATAATTTGAGGCCAAATGTATTCATGGTTTCCACTCCAAACTGCAACTTGACCCCCTTCGTTGCCTTTGTCTCATTCACAAAGTCAGATTGTCACATATTGTTATTTGAATGTGTTATGTACATATTCCTTTTATGAAATAATTGTCATGGTTTTTATTTCTTTCTTTTTTTTAATAGTCTGACATTTGCTGAATAAGCTGTGGTTTTCCTTTAACATAGTTCACTCATGTTGATTTGCTGTCACCATTCTATACCACTCCTCTGTTCATTTGTATTAGTCTTATAGGTTTGTTGTCATTGTGCTGTGGTGCCTAATCTTAGCCCTATTGTATACAAACACACTTCCGCTTGCTGTCCAAACAGGTCGTCAATTAGCTGTCCAGCTGTCCTGATGGTGATGGAAGGAGGTCCAGGTTTCCAAGCACAACTTTAAACAACATTGATTGACAAGTTCACAAGCAGGGTCAAGCATACATACAATATGTCAAACATATTTTCTTGCTCTTCCAGCCCTTTAGGGTGTTTATGCAGGTTTTAATGCCATTTTAGACCTTGGCCCACTATATATTTCTTTACCCACTTCAGCTTGGTAGTGGAAGCACATAAGGGTGGATTCCTCCTTTAAACAGATGCAATATCATCCATGAATGTTTCCTTAAGCCAACCCCATGACATCAGAAATCATAGGAAGAAATAGGCAATCTACACACATATAAATGCATACAAACATATGTGCATGTATGTACATACATGAGTGCACATGAAGCAAAACAAACAGTATACACCTAAAAAGAAAAACTTAGGGTTTTCAACTGATGAAACACAGGTCAAGCGCACATAGTGGGTCCGCATTGGCACACAACAATGCGCATCAAACACCTGAGTTTTAATAAGACAATTGTGCAGTTTTTAGCCTTTCAACAATTCATAGAAAGGAAATGCTTAAAAACAATCACATCTGACTGACACATTGTAAAGGAGATCACATAAAAACAAACAAACAAAAAAAATAAATACTACAAATGTTTTAAAACAACTTTATTTAAAAACAACACATTTTCTAAAAGGTCACATTCAAATATAGAGACCACACAGACACAACTAAATTTACATGACAAAATAAAACAAAAACACACACAAACACATGAAAACCCATACTTCCATATAAAGCCAAAATAGCTCAAAAATGGCCCAAGAAATATTGCATTAAAAAAATACTTACAAAACCAGTTTGGACCTATCAAGGGTGGAATAATGGGTTAGAAAACTTTTATGAAACAACATGGCTACAAACTTAATAGCATATCATTAACATTGACTTCCTATTTACAAAATGGACATTGAAGCATTAAAAGTTTAAGAAACAAAAGCAGCTATTGTGCTAAATGATAAGCAAAGTATGAAATGTAGCAATATAAATTAGGATAACACACCAAACAAGAGCTCCCCCCCCCCCCCCATTCACCTCCATTGCTCCGTGATTGGCTGAGCAAAGGAGATCCCTAATGATGCTTGAGCCATGATCAGGGTTTCTCTCTGATCAGACAATCATTTAACCCCTAGTGCCTGGGGATCCCACACTGTTAGGAGTCCCACAGCTGTGCTCATGACATGAATGCAGGAATGTGGGAATCATCCTTTTATTGGGCGATAACCTGCAAAAAAATACAAGTTTAGAAGTTACACTAAACGCACACATTTAATAATATACTTTAACAATAAAACCTCTTGTTTTTTACACATATTTTTTTACCTTTTCAAGGAATGAGTAAGGGGTTTTATGTACTCCTGTACTCATTCCCCAGGGTAGGGTGGAGGAGATCTGGAAGTCTCCTTGTTAAAGGAGGCTTCCAGATTCCAAAGTCCTGCTAAAAACACCTAAAAAAGCCACCATTGTTTTCAGCTTGTAAAAGTGCATAAATAAGGAAAACGTGGCAGGAACGTTTATTATTTATTTATAAATACATATAAATATAGTATAAAAATAATAAAAGACATATATATTCATAAATATTTATATCTTTTCATATTTTTTTTACTATATTTATATGTTTATCATAGATATCTATACATGTATTTAGCATATACATGTTGCTATACATGTATGTATAGCAAAAAAGAACGTGAATGGATGATCTGGTCTGCTGGCCAAAACGAGGTCTCGCCTGCCCGAATTCGCAGAGATTTATCACCAGGCAGATGCTCGGGACAGGCTTCATAAGCGTTTAGGTATGTGCCTATGTAAACAGCTGAAATCAGGTAACTCTTTCAAACTTTAAAATATTGGGTCATTTAAAAATATGCTTATTTCTTAGATAATATATATGTTTTAAACATTTGAATACATCTCACATTTTTGTTTAGTGCTAACTGGAAGATGTAATATAAATTATCTTTATAAAAGTAACCATGCAAACTTTTCTTACTGTGACTTTTGAGCCATGTTAAAGTTCTCTGCAGCAAAAGCTCTGTATTACTTTATACTAGCAACCTATTTGACATTTCACCTTGTCCATTTTATCTAAGCAGTTGTTGGTACCTATTCTATATCTACAAGTAAAATAGACTTCCAGTACTGTAATACATCAAATAACTTCAAAGACCACTTTGATCAAATGGTAAATGATCAAAGTGTTAGCTTTGTAAAAAAAAAAAAAAAAAAGTTTTTCATTCTAGTGGAATCTATTATAGTATACAGCATATCTGTTTTCCTTTGGGTTTTCTGAATTCATTGATGTAGTACATGGAGAAGTCCGATAATATCCAGCTTCAACCTCCTGCTGATATGACAATATTGGGAAAAAAGCTGATGTCTCCACGATAGGACTTGAGAAGTTTATCATGCTGTTGTAAAGTAGCAGTTTGCAAGAAAAGATTTTCCGTATCACATAAAGAGAAAAGATTATGTACTTTATCTCACATAAATCAATATAATTGTGTTCTAACAAAGGCAAAAGAAGAGTAAATCATTTTTTGATAAAATAGTGCTCAAAAAGTAAAGGTACACACAGATGCTAGATTATCGTCATTGTACGAGAAAAAGTTCATGATCACCCCAGACAAAAATCTAGCATCTATATAGGTGTCCCCTGACATTACTCTGTGATCCATCCTGCCAGATTTCTGAATTAGTAACAGAACTGACTGGAGGGTACGCAGTGGGATTCTATCCCCTAGTCGTCCTACTTCCCCTTCACTAGAAACAATGACTAGGATTATTGCGTGTGTACATACTGTAGCATAATGCACATGCAGGAATAATATATAACTAGAATAATTAGGCCAAACTGAATTGGAATAACATACTGATTCACAGTATAGTATAATATGTCAGGTAAATATGCATTTTTACACATATATCTACTTAGTTTCCTAGAACAGCACAGTAATGAATACACAAAAAACTGTTTCTATCTAGCCCAGTAGTCGCGGCTCTGGCTGGTGTACCCCCCAGTGAGGTCAGAAGAAGGACCCCCCAGGGGGGCGCACCAGCCAGAGCCACAGATCATGTCCCCTGTACGAATCGCAGGTTCAGGACGGTGTCTCTGGACACAACTCACCCACACTCCCATAGCAGGCTTACACCTGTAATGGGAGAGTGGGCGGGTTCTGGTATCATGATGTCACAATGAGGAAAGTTTCTACCCCATTGAGTGACACATGGCTGCCCGCGCATGGGCGTTCTGGAGCCTGTTAATTTAGTGGTCTTTAGGTCAGAAAAGGCTGGTGACCACTGATCTAGCCGCAGCGAATATAGTCTTCTCCTGAACTAGCATTGTTTGCGAAATGCGTGGGAAACTAAGACTATACAAAAAAGAAACTTCTCTGGACTCATTGGGCCTGATTTTTTAAAGCTCTTCAAGGCTGGGGAAAATACACTTTCATCAGTGAAGCTGGATGATCCAGCAAACATGGAACATTTTTAAACAAGTTTACTCATGTAAATTCATTACCTTGTGGCACCTCATTTTCATAGCATATTTTTAAGATTAGTAACACAGATTTCTGTCAAGGACTAAGTACTAAACACTGCATCCTAAAGACATCACCATGTTTTGTTTATTTACATTTGCTAGTAGATGAGCATGTCAGATTTAAAGGAATGTTTCAAATTGACATAGGACAAAAATCCATTTTATACAGAAGCATTGGGATGCTAATGAATGAAATTCTGACACTAAATAGCTTCTCTCTGCTAAAAAAATACATTTTTTACCAAAAAGAAAATCACTAAAGACATGTTTCATGAGATACCCCTCAGCAATTTTAGTTACACTATTATGTTTAGGCGCTTTGCAATTCACTTAACAGCTGATAGAATTAGAACACCTATTCCTAATTATATTTTGCCATTGATCCGTGGAAAAATGCTTTTTTACATTTTTGTTCTTTTCAGATATTTTTAAATGTATAAATAGATAAAGAAATACAGCAAAGTACTGATACTATATAAAATAATTTATGTATTTATGTGTAAATCACATCTTTATATTACAGTGTATAAAAAGTACAGACCTTAAAAAAAAGGGAAAAAGGTAAAAATGTAATTCTTCTGCTAAAATGCCCTTGTGGTTTATGATATGTTGGGCACACATCTAAAGAAGTTTGACTACACTTATGCAAGTACTACTACTAGTACTGTTAGCACTGTAGATTTTTCTTTTGTGCTGGAAAAGCATCTTTGGGAGGAAAATCACAATTACCAGTTACAATATACAGTTATAGAGGAGGTTAGAACACCCTTAAAGGAGTGAAGTTGATATTACAATGAGCTATGCAGCTATAAACTGAATACTTTGCATTCAAAGGCATTATTGAAGAATGAGAATTGACAGTATTTCTCTTAGGTTTATCAGTATAGGTGTTTATCCAAATTGATGCAGGAGAGGTTCTAGCCATTATCAGATTGGACTAATATGTATTTGTCTGTGTAAATAGTAAATTAATTTGCTGCCTTTTATGTTCTTAATTGAAATTTATGTCCCCTAAATTTCTGTTATTTTTACAGATTATGTTTCCCCAAGGTGCTGTTACACCTTGTGGTTGTTGGATCGCTGGTGTTCATTTTTAAGATTGGAAGCCTTCCAATAAATTATTCTATACTGCAATAGTAGTTATAGTAGTAGTTATATTTTCTTTTTTTCTATTTATAAATACGTGGTGTGCTGTGCATTACATCTCCCATTTTGAGTGTCCATTCATGTGAGGTGTTTGGCAGGCTCCTTTGTCCCACTCACAGTAGTTAGCACTTCCATAGGCGCCATGTGCCGGAAGTAACCTCACACTGACACCATATGCCAGCGTGGATGCTACACAGATTGCAAGGAGGGTTATTATGGAGAGAGATATCTAGCTAATTGCATTCAGCGGAGAACATCTTGAAATATTACAATCAAATATTTTCTCTTCTTTTCTCAAAGTGTCTCACACTTGTTTTATTTTTCCTAGTGGTATTTTAATGATGTAACAATTGTAGTAACTGCTTTATATTATATGTTGCAACAACTGTACTTACTGCTTATTATACTTTTGGTTTATCAAACTAACTGGTTACCATTTTCCAAAGTCTATTCGTATACACGTACTGTGATATTGGGTTCAGGAGATAAGACTAACTTTTTTTGGAAAAATTGGTGTGCAAATCTTTTTTCTTTGAATTGTATTTCTTCTGAGGCATGTTCATCACCATCAGTTTTGGTTATACATTACTATGTTCAGGATCTTTGCAAAAAACTTGCAGAAGTCAAAATCAACTTTTTTGTTACTATTTTGAAAGTCAGTTTTTAAAGTCGATCTTAACCTGGTTAAAACTGTTCTAACATCTGTAATGGGGTGATATAGGTTTTAGAAAGACATTTGAAATATCCCGGTAACCAGTCTATGCTCAGTACTAACTGTTACACTTCCCTGAAACTGCTGGCTGCTGGTGGCAATAGTCACTGTCTTTGTTAAATCAAATAATGTACAATCATCAAGAGAACTGACACTTCATTTATGGATTGATATGTGCTGAATCATTCACTGAAGCCTCCATGGTATAATCTCCATAATGCCAAGCATAAAAAACATCCTGAAAGATTAGAATAAGATTCACATGTATTAGCTGAGACAGGTTGACAGATTCCATTATCTATTCCACAAAAATATAAATGAAGGGGTGATTCACCCCACCAAAACGCACCCATAACTTAAGTGTGAAATAGGGATGAACTGAAACTTTAATAAATGTCAGAAAATGAATTACAGCACTGGCATGTTTTCCAGCCATACCATGAACATATGGTAACTGAAAATAGATTCCCTTATGTTTTATTAACATCCCATGCAATTTACTGCAAAACAACCTTCTGAAATTCTAATGTTATCATGTTGAATATAATCAAATTGTGTTACCTTGTTAAAGCTTTCAAACAAGTTAACTTAAAAGCAGGAAGTTGCAGAATACAGTACAGAAACAGCTTTAATAACAGGTCAAAGACAAATGTATTACATGCATTATAGTCTAAAGCAGGAACAAAAGCACTATCATATTAGAGCACATACTGCAGAATGTCACTTTTTTTATAAAACAAAATGACAATAGCACTCTCAGCAGAGCTGACATTTCAGATAGAAAATGGAATGATAAATGATTTATCTAGATTAAAGTTATGTGGAGTTTGAAATGAATGTCAACATTTAAAAAACAATCTATTCAGGCAACAACCCAATGTTTAAGCAAGATATATTATTAATTGCCATAGATGAAAAGTAAAACTTTGTTGTTAATAAAGATGAACTCTGCTCAAAGCTGACCTCATGTATATAGTATCACAGAGGATGCACAGAATGCCATGGCCCACCTTCAAAAATGGCTGGCTCTCCAAGTATTCACCTTAAAACTAACAACAGCACATATGATTCACATGCATCTCCCATTGTATCCCCTCTTCATGCCCATGTCTACCCCTTTATTTAACAGAATGGTAATACCTTATCAGGGTGTTAAGATTTGGCATATATAATTATATATATATATATATATATATATATAATATATATATATTTTTTTTTTATATACGTAAAAAGTTGCAGAGCTGTTAAACTCTTCTATAGCATGCAGTTATTCTTTGATCAAGAAGACACCAAAAATGATCCATGTTTACACATTTATTGATCTTCAAAGCAAACTTACATGGGAGTCAAACTTACATGGGAGTCACAGACACAGATAAACAGCTGCCAAATTTTTATGTGTATGCATCCAATTCAAAAAGACAGAACCTGAAACAGCTATTTCAAATTTGCATAGGTGATACACAATGGGAGTGATATTCACCATCTGTACAAACAACAGCTACCAACAAGCATAGAGAATCTGCCTCATCCTTATCCAATTTTAAAAAAGCAATCTTGGATGCAAGGTCTATATAAACACATCTCATTACATAAAAACTTTTGTGAGTGAAAACTAATTTTTTCAGCCCATCTGTTGACAGTCTTGCAAATGGCTTGAATTTATGGCCATCTTGATTTGTGATACATGCTTGTATATTTGACATGGCAAGTTAACATCTTTTAGGGGTATATTTTTGTCCCAGAACTTGGTTAAGAAAGTCACTGAATTGTTTAAAAGAAATTCCAGTAGAGAGGACATCTGAAGATTTACCTTTGTCAGATTTCTATGGTGCATCAGTTTTGTAAGGGCGCAAAAGGCCATCAAAACTGGCCGTAGGTTTGGAAAATGAATTGTTCATGTGTCCAAAGCCAAAGCATTTAAAGTGGTAATATGTTTTTTCCTGAGGAGTGCATACTTCAGTATGATGGTAACAATAACTAAAAATGTTCAAAATTTAGATTTCATGCATGTCTTTATTCAGGAAATGATGTAATGATATCATCTGAAATAAATTGTTCTTTATAAATATAAAGAAAAACATTCTATGAGCTAGGTCTAAATGTCTATTCAATTACATGATATAGAGCAAATGAAAGTCAAGCCATGAATAGTAGCTTTACAGAAATGCCTATTGGACAGGCAATTACGGAATTGGTGCTCAAGGTTAGAAATCAATCAATGTGCATGGATGTGTATAAACTTGTATTGTCATTAGGAAATGACCTAGATAATTTGGTTGTCTGCTATTATTATTTCCTGATATGTATTGATTTTATTCTGATAACACACTGTGTAGAAAACATACTCTGAGAATGCGTTGCTTCTAGAAATCTGAATTTCTAAATGGCTACAGTTGGAAATTAGTTTATTATTGTAATCATGCACATAATAATGTGAAACATTGATCAGTTGCGTAATTTGTACTTAACTGGAAAGTGTGTTAGAATTTTGGAATAGGGATGTCCTTTCTGTAGGATCTGCAGAACCTATCTTTTGCTTCCATAAACACATTTGTGACTTTGACTATATCAGAAAATCATTTAAGTGATGGTTTATGTTGAAACCCAAAAGAGCTTTGACTAATAAAAGACTTTTGAAAAAATCTTTAAAATTAATGACAGTCCAAATTAAAATGTAAACTGTAAATGTTGAACACTGTAAACAAAAAAAACTGTAACTCTGGTTACTGCTGGCAATTGGTATTTGGAGATTTGCATTAGCTAATTTTGTTGACATCATGAAGTACTTATATAAATATCTATATTGAAAGCAGTGCAGTATTTCTTAAAGGAGATATATTTGTTAAACTCACGAGGGAAAAACAGCAGATCCTTATTTGATTGCATTGTTTGTAATTATGATACTTTCCCAAAGTGGTTTCTACAAATGATTTTGATGATGATGTGACCTCAATACCATAGCATGTTTTGAGTACTGGAACCACCCACGTAACTAAATTTTGTTCCCTAGTGTTTGATAAATAGGGAAAACTAAAGACCCTAACTAAAGACTAGAATATGTTTCGTGGTTGAACTTTCAGAAGGATTTTTTCAGACCTTGTAGGCTGGGTGGACTTGGCCTTGATGTTACTCTTTATCTCCCCCCCCCCCGAGCGGTAACCCCGACTCGGGGTAAAAAAAAATTGCTAAGAGTGGTAACCCTTGGGGTAGCTAAACCAATGAAAAACAATGATAAATCAAGTCTTACCTGATCCGCTGGTGTCCTCCTTCGCGATCCCCATCTTCTTTCTTCCTCCGGCCGCTGTCCTCCCCATCTGATGAGTCACCGGGAGTCCCCGGTGACGTCGGTGTGTGCGGACGTTTTGTTCGGGTCGTGGCGGGAAATTTAAATTTATTTGTATTGCATTCAATACAAAATAACTGTATTGAATGCAAAACATTGGATTTACATGTATAAAAGCAGTACATTGTCTTTCACAAACATTTATTTTACAGTATAATATAATAATATGAGTATAATATTTATTTTTTAAAATTAAAAAAATAATAATTTTATTTAATTTATTATTTTTACATGATTTTCTGTTTTAAACTTTATTATACTCATACTATTATATTATACTATAAAATAAATTTTAATGAAAACAATGTACTGCTTTTAGACATATAAATCCAGACAGAAATGAACCACCCAGGGGGTTAAAGAACTCTAGGTTTCTCAATAATAGGAACAAGAAAAGCAAATATTGAATAATCTACAATCAGGAACACAGGGGTGAGTTGGAGCCTGAGACCAAGTGGCTCAGGTGTGTAGACTACATGTTGGGAGAGCTCAGTAGATCCCCCTAATTGTAGATCCATGGGGCCAAAACTTCTTTAAAGAGCATCATAAGAAAAGAGCCAGGGGGCTGTGTTATTTTTTACTTACATGCTTATGGTATGCTTAATGCTGAGTTTTTTTGTAAGTAAAAGTGGTCAGAGTGTTCTGAAATAGAAGTGAAGCCTGAAATAGCTCTCTCAGAGAGTGTATTGGAACCTAATCCTTCACAGTAACAGACCCCCTACTGACAGGTAACGTGGGATCACTCTTGGGTAAAATCTAATGGACATTTAGTTTTCATCAGAGCACACTGCAAGTGGTGATGGGCAATTAATCTTAGTGTCTACAAGACTCTTTGCTGCTAGGTGCCGCTAGGTTGTTGCCCCTAGAATCACTGCACCAGATGAAGGACCAAACGAAGTAGGCTTCTGTGTAGAGATAGCTGATAGGTCACAAAACACACTTCAGGCAAGGTGGCATCAGTATTCAGAGGGAAGGTCTGGGCAGGTTGCAGACAAGGCGGCATCAGTAATAAAGTAGGAGGTCAGGGCAGGTGGCAGACAGGCAGTGTTGGTAAGGGGGCAGAAGCAACTGAAGACAGTATTGAAAAAGACTGAATGGCATCATTGTGTGCCACTACCTAACCCTGGCACCCAGGCACCCAATACATTTGAATTTACAATCAGCAAAAGTGTCTGTCCTCCAACCTAAGTAAGGTTAACTATTATCAACTAGTCTGATGGTTCTGTAGCAGTTATAAATATTGTAAAGTTTATTCAGAGAAGCCTTTCACAGTCTTTGTGTTTTATTCAGGTTCCTTCCAGCTCCTTGGACCACTGCCTATCCAAATGAAACTCTTTTTTTCCTGAGATGTTGCCTACATTTAACCACAGATACATTTCTGATACTTCTTCTATAAGGGAAATTGGATAATGTTCACAGATAATTTTATTTTGCCAGAAACTGGTAGAGTTTTTTCAAAGCTTTTGTAGACAAAGAAAAAAAAAACATTGAAAAGGATATGGGACCTTAGAGTGAACCTGTAGCCAAACTTTGCTCTTTCAAGAATATATACGTTTATAGAAAACAGTAAACTATCATTATTGACCTTTGTAGCTGGAATAATCCCTGCTTATTCTTAAAATCATGTTCAAATCTGCTTTGGGAACGAACAATCCTGCATGGTTTCCAGTAGATGACACCTTTGGCCACTCAATCAAAAGCAACAAAGTGCAGGTTCTGCACATTTGACAGCTGGTGTCAGTGAGCAGAACTGGTAAGACTCACTGCTGTCCCCATTAATTTTCTATGATGTTCCCACAAGGAGAGGCTACTTGTAGCATTTCCCCCAAGACAGCAGTTTACTGGCATCAGGAAGTGGTACCGCACCACAACCTTCATTTTTCAAGTAAGGAAGACTCATCAATATATTCATAAAGCAATCAATGTGACATTCATCAAACATTCACTATGAGTGAATCTACCTGGTGCTTGGTTTTAAAATGATAGTGATTTTGTTGCATTTAATTTAACATTATTATGTGTGAAATATAAATAAAAATCACTTAAGGAAGCAACTCAGTATAAAATCAGTACTAAAAAAGAAGGATAACTGTTTCTATTCCACCAGTTTAAAATATAATTAAATAAAAAACATAAATAAATAATAAAGATCACAAAAAATGAATCATAACTCAGAAGTTAAAACCAATGTACTATGAAGATTAACATTGCAAACATGGTTTACCTAACATGGTAGTTGGGTATTTTTTACTAAAGAATCGGTCCTTTGCAGTCACTTTAAAAAATTACTTTTAGTTTTTGGTAAATGGCCAAAATACTCCTTTAGTTTAAACAACTTGACCTAGCATACAATCCCAAAGGAAACATAAAATGAAAATGTCCACTAAAACAAATTGGTCCTGAAAAATGTGTTTGTATAGGTTAATCATCACTGGCCCCAATCTGGTGGGAGTAATTACCTGAGAAAACAGTGAAAAGTTTCTTATTTCATTCAGATTGGCAGTGTCAATGTGCAATAGGAAAATCCATTTCACATCTCATTAGTACATGAGTTGAATTTCCATCTCTTTGTTAATCTAATGGGCATGAAGCTTTTTACTATGTCTATTTCATGGTTTGAAACATTGCTTTCCTTTTTCTTGTTTACAATATGTTTTCATGGGACTAGCTACAATTGAACCACTTTTGGATAATGTTACTTTATGTTACATAAATTGACCAATTAATCACACACATTTTGCTTTTCAGCAGGATCAGGAGGTCCAGTTCCATTGTATCACAGTTCCATTGTATTTTTTCCAGAAACACACTTCAGTTTTACCATGTGATATATTTTACACAAACTTGACTTTTAATGAAGAGGTGGTCTACTTCCATTAAATGTGAGACATTCTTGGTGACATTGCAAGCTAAACAAGCACCCAATACAAGCCCCAACAACCATTTAATTATCATCCAAATACATAAGGCATAGTAAGGTATTTTATTTGTATTACTTTTTGGGGGTTTAATACTTGTGGAGCAAAGGTCAGACAGAATTTAGTAGAGGTAAATATAAAAGTCTGCAGTTAACTTTTTAACCCCCAGCTTACAAAAAGAAAACAAGATAAGCTACTATATAAATATTACTTCTCCTATCTACGTTGACATACTTTTTCAGTTGCTAGATGAGGAAAAGGTTTTTTTATAAATAGGAAAGCATCCCCTGGGGGAAAACTCAGAAGAAGGGTTTATTAAATCTGGGTCAACATTAGTATCAATGATTTGATACTAAAGACCTGATAACTTAACTTGCAATTAACTTTAACAAAGTTTGCGATGTCTCACAGTACAGTGGCAACTTTGCAACAGGACACTGTATCCCAGCACCCAGCTCTGCTGTTATGTTAGTACTGACGGTCAGGAGGAGTATCTCGTGCTAGACAGTCACAGCAAAGTTCTGGTTCCAGCAAAGAGGGAAATTAGCAACATAGGAGCAGATGATTAGGTAAAAAACGTCCAATACTTATATTTGCTCCTATTACCAATCACCAACTATATAGAGCTTATTGTGTTCCCAACACTACTAATAGAGGTATATTTTTTGACCACTGACATCGATGATATGGGACTTATCTTTCTACCACTGACACCAATGATATGAGATATATTTTCCTTTCACTCAAGCCAACTATATTGGGCTTATTTTCCTTCCACTGACATCAACAATATGGGGCTTATTTTCCTCTCACTGGCACCATCAATGTAAGTTTTGTTTTATCAGTGATGACATCAATAATCAGGAGCTTATTTTTCTCCCATTGACTCCAAAAGTATAGCTTTTTTATTCCTCTGACATCAAGGAAGTACCTATTTTTAGTCCATTGGCCCCAATCATGGGACCTATTTTGTCCTATTGAAACCTTTTTTGCCATTGATGCCAACAGTGGAAGTTATATTTACCCGCACCGCTGACAAAGAAGGGCCTTATTTTTAATCCCACTGACACCAGAGATGGGGTTTTATTTAACTGACACCAAGGGCAGGTTTATATTATATAAAATAGAATTTATTTAGTCTATTGACACCAACAACAGAAAATATTTTATTTCACTGAAACCTAGGATCCAGCTGATAGCCAAAACAGGGCTTTCTTCACCCCACTAATACCAACAATGGTCTATAGAGTTATTTTACTTAACAATAATTTCGATGTTTTACTCATACAGACACCAATGACTGGACTTAATTTACTATTTTTCACATTCTCTTTGTTGTAACACCAGCCACGCCTACTTTTTTGCCATTTCCCATGTGTCTAGCAGGTGGTTTGCTTGCTACGTTTTTATATATATCAAAAGCCTTTGAAGTATTTCTTCGAATTATTTTGATCGGCATCTTCATAGCTGGGGCTACAACTTTAGTAACCAGTGTAGTGTGAATGTTATATCAATTATTTGTCTTTTTCTTTAGTAAACAGAACTCTAAATGCTACATTTTGTGGATAGGATTGCTCTTTTAAACTTTACTGAAGACAGAAAGTTAAAAAAACATCAGAAATTTATATATTCAACAATATAATAGGTAACATTTCCTTAAATCTACAGGTAGAAAATAAGTCATAAAATATTTAATCATATTTGATGTTCTTTCATCCTATGGCAAAAAAAGAACAAAGACTTACGGATACTTCAAATATTCCACTAACATTACACTCTGTATCTTACTGTAACTCTGTTTTCATCTTTGAAGTGTAAATCTTTATATATTGTCTTGAAGGGTTTTAGCCAGAGCAGCAACAGTTAAGGTAAAGAGTGTTTATGAACAGAGTACCTTGCATTTGGATTACTGATCATTTTAAAAGTAGAAAGGAAGCCAAAGTTGCTTTCATAGAATGCTGATGGTTGAATGCTCGCAATTTAAAAACTGCTGCTCAATGCTCGAGAGTGGGAAAGGAATGGGCCTCCAGAGAAATAGGGTTGCAGGTGATGAAAATATAAGAAGCTGATTGAATAGGACAGACTTCGAAATGTTTAGGAAGTTAAAAGGCCAAAGAAAAATGCAGAAAGATGCAGAATTCATGAGAATTGTGATAAACGTGTTAGGCTTAGAATAGTTTTGTAATTTAAAAAAAAAACAATGAGGTTGTAGTAAACAAGCACTCTGTTTTATATGCCTAAAAAAATAGATGATCAATTCAAGATCTAATATGCACAACTGATGCTCATGTATTCTGTATCTCTTTATGTATCTAAACCGCACAATAACACATTTGGTTAAAAAAATAGGAATGATATTGCTCAGAATCATTTTTATTTGCACTTAAACTGCAGTTACATTTTTTGGACAAGCTTCCAGTGGTCCATCCTTCCTTATTCTCAGTCCAAAAAGCTCAAGGAGAAGGGAGGCTAGACTCTTTTGAGAGTGCAAATAGTGCAAATTGAAAAAGTATAAAGGGCAGTACTTAATTCTGTTGTAGGTATCCTCTGATAACTAAATGAACACACACTTTTTAGAATTATATAGTTTTTAGAGGGATATTATTTTTACTAGAACATAGAAAAGTGAAACACAGGGATGGATGCATTTCATGGACCAGTTGTCATCATCCAGCTTGCATTAAAGCAGTTCCTAAAAGTCAGTTTATGAGGATTCAATGGAACTGCCAGTCAATTGAGGATTTTAGAATGACGTCTTTAAATGTTTTTTGGAGAAAGGTTAAAATACGGATATTCTGGATAAAACTATTGACTAGGTTGCAAATCTAGACGGAGATTCTGAAAACAATACATTTGGGAAAAATATAGCTTTGAATAATAATGGTTTATAAAATGTGTGAATTACTATTATTTAAAAAATAGGATGCTAATACATTTTTAAAGGAAAAACTGGCATATTTTAAGTAGGAACTGAATTCTAGCAAGTTTAATTTTTTTGTTTATAAACCAGCATTGTCCACCACAATGTTAAGAGTAAGACTCATTCAAACAATGCTAAATAGGGGGCATGTGAACAAGATACTGAAGAACAAAATTCCCCTAATTTTACCCACAAAAAAATGAAATACAGGAATGAAAAAATCAAAAGAAAATCAGTAAAAGCTGTATGCATCTATATGGATAAGCAAGTTACATAAAGCCACGAATCAAGAAAGTTTGTGATCCCTATATTAGGTTATAATGAGTGTCAACATTGTTTAATACATTTTTTATTTGGGCTGAAGGGGGACGGTTATAGTTCATTGTACATCGCTTAAAGCAGCAATTGCACATTTAAACAAAATAATAACAAATACAGATATGATTATAATAATCACACAAATGCTATAAGAAACATTTTTATTACTGATTAAATATACACCCCTTGTAATTTTTGCTTACTGTGCTTTTAAAGTTGCTGTTATTGCACTTGTCAATATACATATTGTCTTTGATGTGAACTCCAGTTGCTTTCGCAATACATTTTGACCTTGGGTATACAGTAAAGTTGGATTAAAATAGCTCATTTGCCTTAGGGTAGAAATTAATTAATAATACAAATCTGACCATTCTCATTATCCCTTTGCTTATACTTTAATGTAGTCAGTCAGATCCAGTAGCAGTTAGCAGTGCTTGCTTTTTGTTAGTTTCCTGCATGATGTTATCTATAAAAGAATAACCCTTGTGCTGCACAATGTGCACTTTATCATAAAGTACACAGAGTATTATAGTAAGTGTAAAATATCATTATTTCTGTGACTATCATTTTAATATTAAATATTATTATTATTATTATTATTATTATTAATACTAATAATATTAATAATAACAATATTATGTGTTTCACTATGACACTGACAACAACTTCCTTTTTTTACTAGTAGTTGTTACTTAAATATGACTCTGTTCAGTTCACAAGGTTCAAAGTTTTCTATATGTTCAGTGTTAATGCTATCCTAAAGTTATGTGTGGTGGTAAGGAATAGTTGCATACCTTGTTCTGAACACAACTTTTTTTGTTTTAACCAAACGTTAGTAAAATTTAAAAAAGTTTCTCAGATTGTTTTAGTTTAGCAAACTGTATTAAATGAAATTTTATGCTTTGGTCTCTTCCATCAAAAACCTTGAAGATAGGCAAACACTGAATAAAAAAGATTGTTCCCGTAGTATTTTCAGGAGGGATGGCATGCTAAAAGCAAAAAATTGAGACGTTAGCAAATTATTAATGTGAATTAGAAAGACGTCAGAGCAGAGTCAGCAAACCTTAAAGAGGTCTTTCTAGAACATCAGGTCTCACAGCATTCTCATTGAAAGGGGGTTATAGCCCACTGTAAACACACAGTACTAGATTTAGTAAATGAATGAATATGGGGGGCAGCAGCTGCCGGCTGTGTACATTTAAGGGCTCCCAAATGTGTACTTGGCATAGTGAACTTGGAAAAGAAGATTACGAACAACCAGGTAAGCATGTTTTATTGCCTTTCCTTGGTGCTATAAAAATTCTGCCTGGTTGCAATTTTGGAATGTGGAACAATAGTCTCACTATAAGCCAAATGAGTGAACTTGCTGACATTGCTCGAGTAGCCTACATCAAAACCACCCCATGAGATTCATGCTACAAGGTCAAACTGTCAGAATTGTTCCAGCTGAGGACCCATGGCAGAGCCTCTCAGGCTACAGTAGAAAGGCTTAGCTATTCATACAGTAAGTTTGGGTTCTCATAACTTCAGTGATTAAAACCCATCCAAGATCCAAGATGGAAGTGCCACTCTTGCAGAACATACACTGGAGGTGGTTGTCTGCCAATTGCCTCTGAATCACCGAACCTATATCAAAATAAATCAGCCTTTAATCCCAGATGACTTCCACACCCATATTGCATTTTACACCATTAAGCTGCAAACTGTTGCCTATGACAGAGTAAAAAATACAGTATCAAAAATAAAATACATCAAATGGGGAATACAAATCCATGTTTACAAACAAACTGGTATTGGAACTACATTTACTTGGAAAGTATGGTTTAATTGTTTGAGCTAAAGTACACAACATGGACCAAAAGTGCATTTTCAAAAATGTACCCTAAATCTGAAATTAAATTCCTTGTTCACAAACTGCAATAAAACTGCAGACTAAGTAGCAATGGTCACACCAGAGTGCAAAACCTGCAAGTCATTTTAGACCATTGCTACCCCCAAACCAGGTGTCACTCCATAAAACAGTAGGAGAAATGTGCAACTTAGCAGCAGTGACCTGACTAGTAGATGGAGTGATCAATACCAGTCCAGCGTGAGCCTGCCTGCAGTAAATAATAGCATCCAATATCACACAGACCCTCTCTCTCATCCATACAGTCCTAGCACCCAGTTCCAGTTCCCAGAGAAGTTTTTGGGTATAACCAAACCGAATGTGCACTATTATGATAAGCCCCAAATCCCAACATCAACACTAATTTTTTAATTCAAAACTGCTGAATCAAATCACTCTATTTAAGAGGCAAATTACTGGCACCATCAATATACTTCTAGGACAAAGGTTGTTCATTGTAAAGATAAAGTCTTTACGCATTTTTCAGATTCTCTAATAGCATGTTTATCCTTATCTACATATGTGTTATTATGCTGTCATTTTATGTTTTTTTTTGTCCATATCTTTTTTGCAAAACAATGCAATCACAGTTACCTTGCATTATAAAGCAGCATCTACTGTATGCTGCTTGATTTAATAGGCACTAATTTTAAAATCACCAATGCAAAGCCAACATTATGTTTATGTACCCATAAAACTGCCAGGTCTAAGCAGATGCCTAAGCACTTTCTGCCAAATATATCAAAGTACAACCGGCTCAGCAGTTTTTATCAGTTGCATAAGGAAAACAATATTTTACTACCAAAGGAGAAGCATTTAAAAACAACCCACATTCTGGTTATAAAAGGTAAAATTCTGTGTCTGAGTCAATGAGAGCATAGAGTTTGCTCAGGCATCAGGGTATATATATCATTTTGTGTCATTTTATGAGAGTTGAACTACAATCTTGTAGAATCACCTGCAGGCGTACTTACTAACTCATCAAGAAGAGGTGAAATACTGTGTATAAAGAAATCTTTGAGAAGGCAGCATTATATCTGATTAATGACACTTTAGTGTCTGACATTTTAATAGCAAAGTTGAAGCCTTTGACTGTATAGTAAACATGACAAGCAACATAGATCACGACTCAAAAGGTGATGCTTGCAATAAATGAACAGTAATTTTACTTAGAATGTAAAATACTTGTTGTGTTTACTATACTGATAGCATCCTTATAAAATAGCAAAGTATTCAGCTTGGAGAAGAGAATAACAGACATGTTTGCAGTATTTCAATCATGTGGCTTCTTCTGTGAGTGACTGAATAAGTCAAGTGGCTTTTATAGCAAGAGTCAGAAGGTGAGATAAAAAGAACTGGCATTTCTCATACTCAGTGGATCTTTTCACATTTTTAGAATATTGCCTTTCCAAAAAAAAAAAAAAAAAAAGCGTCTGCAAGGAGAAAATGGTTGTGTCCTTTTGTTTGCACATTGAAATGCTCATTTTAGGTTTAAACTACCTGAAGAAAGCAGTGGTATTTACGCCATAGTCCACATTCATTTGTTTTTCAAGGGAAACCACACCCAATAAAAAAATATAAAGTGGCCTTTAAATCATTGGAGTCCTGAGAAAGAAAAGAATACAATGAATATGAGTGTTTGTTAAAAAATGCTTAACCCCTTAAGACCAAGAACAGTTTATTCTTTAGTGATCAGAGTAAATATGTTTTGCCTTGGCACAAAGCAAAAGTCAGTTTCTATTTGCCACCTGGCAGAAGAAGACAGAATTGTATAAAAATGTATTTGTGCAATGCAGCTTTGTAAGATTATCAAATGAAATAGCTGTGAGTTGATGTGTTTGGCTTCAAGCCATTTTACTGTCACTGCTATTAGTATTAGTTTGGTCACTGTACTTGTACAATGTATTTAACATGAATAAATGTGCAGTATTCATGCATGCTTTCATTTCACACTACAGTCACAAGTAAGATCTCATAAGGCACATACACTCACTGGCCACCGTATACACTTCAACCACAACAGTTCAACCACTTGGTAATGCAAATATCTAACCAGCCAATACCATAGCAGTGATAGCATTTAGGCATGTAGACATTGTCAGGAGGAGGCTGAAGCTCACACTGAGTACCAGAATGGGGAAGAAAGAATATTTTAATAAATATGAATGTGGCATGGTTGTTGGTGCCACTGGAGCTTCTGAGTATTTAATCTGCTGATCTCCTGGGATTTTCATGCATGACCATCTTTAGGGTTTACTGAGAGCAACTCAAATAACTACTGATAACAACCAAGGTATGCAGAAAAGCATCTCTGAATGCACAATACATCAAACCTTGAAGCAGGCGGGCTACAGCAACAGGAAAAATGTTGTCTGGTCTGAGGTGCTCTGAAGAGTTTAGCCAATCTTAGGAAACATGGAAATCACTGCGTCTGAGTCATTTGTATTGATCCATTCATTTCTAATTGTGCTATGAAAAAGTGCTAGTTTTTACACCACTAGTGGAAAAATGCCTATGTATGCCTAGCACAAAATGCTGTGAATTTACTTGGATAACCGTCAAATATTAGAAAAACTGTTGAAGTTTTTTTAGCAACTAAAGGAAGAGACATCATTTTTCGAAAACAAACAAACATTGTTGACCCGCTTTTTTTTTTTTTTTTTTTATTTCCTCTCTGTCCCTTATTAGCAATAGCAGAAATTCGTAGCAATCACTATTTGCCCCTTTTTATTTATCTCTCCCTATTACCTACTTCAAGCTTCCCATCTCACTAGCACAGGAGAACAAAATAGCAAGCACTCTCACCCCATTTTTTTTAACTCCCTGTTAGCTGCTTCAAGCTGTTCCTAACTTACTTTCACAGTACAACAAAAATGTCCTCTTATCTAGCTGTGTTCTGCCTAAACCTGAAAACCATTGCTGAAATTCCAAGATAAGATCAGAGGTTGTAATAACTAAATTCTAAGTTGGAAATTACTTCCAGTGGAATTATATGATCACCTCAGATAATAGTAATAATATTGATAGCAAACATAATATAATATGTATTACATTAAAAGAGTAGTAGAAGGAGTAGTATAAATGATAACAGATCTTGTTTGAGGTAAAGCTTCGGGAAATAAAAATATTATTCAAATAGAAGATAAAATAAAATAAGCAGCTTCTGCTGTAATACCCACCTTTAGTTCAGATATGTCCCATACAGAACTCCTTTTCTGCCACTAGAAATTCAAATTCTTCCAGCCCAGGCTTGGATGGACCCACCTTCAGCTTGTGACTGGACAGTAAGGCTAAATTCACACCAAAAGTTGACAACTGTGTAGCCGTCCACAACCACAACTAATAGATTACTATGCATGTGAGAGTGGTGAGGAGGAGATTTAGGCTTTGTACACACGTGGAATAATTGTCGTTGGAAATGAACGATTTACGATGGATCAATCAATAATCGTTAACAAAAAAAGTACACAACGACAGGCTAACGACGGCGATGAACAAAGAAATGTCACTGGAAACGAACAACCTTCCTGGCAGATCTGTTTGAGAGACGATCGTTCACTATCTATTGTGTGTACAGTCGATCAGTGATCGTGTATTGTTCTGCGGTACACCTTCTCCAGTACATGTCACTTCCTGCATCATTCAAACGATCGTATCTAGTGTGTGTACATTATTGGTGGATTAAATTTGAACGATCCTATAGTTACAGCATGTACAGAATTGTGCACAATACAATTGTTCGAAATAATTGTGAATAATCGTTGATCTGTCTTTAGTCGTTCGATCCCTAACGACAATTATTGCACATTTGTACCTAGCCATTGATGTGCATTGATAGGCATTTACTGAATGTTTTGTAAGCAGCTGAGGTGAGGGTTGCAAATCTCTTTCATGTGTTGCAAAGGATCACAAGTCATCTGCTCTTCTTCAGAACATTTTCATGTTCTAGTCTGGATGCAGTTCAGCTGCAGATCTTATATGGAAAAAAAAAACACAGCTACCATACCACATTTTAAAACTGATCCTGTTCAGTTCTAACATATGATTTAGAGTAATATACTGCTAATGGACAGTGGTGAGCCACAGTGTAACTGCTAGAAAAATGTTCCTGTCTGAATAACTAATTTCCTTGTCATTTAGCTTTTCCTGCTATCAGTATCCTTCATGTGCTGCCTCTTTTCAAAAGTTGAGCTCAGTCAACATTCCAAAAACATTCTGGTAGCTTAATGGGCTTGCCATCAAAACTGACCTTTAGACTTTATTAGGTACATTAGACTATGAGCTTAGGGGCTCCAAGTGTCATGACCTTGTAAGATGCTGCATATTGCATAAAGCTGGTGTTTTACAAAAGGCCTAATAATAATAATAGGATTAATATATTTGGAACAACACTTTTGACTTTTGAAGTTAAAAGTCAAAGTAAAAACTTATGCCCATTTATACTGCAGTTGGCATAATCTTATGCTGATAGTTCAACTAGGTCTGACTCAGTAAAGGGCATTCAGACCTCCACAGTGAGACCACTGTTTCACCAGGAAGCAGCAGTCCCCCTCTGCAGTTTCCAACAGTAAATAGGTTTTTCTCTACTCCTACCATGGCTGCTTTGCATAGACATGACCTTTAGGACAATGGGGTGATTTACATTACTTCAAAAGTGCTTAGGAAAGTGAATTGTCCCTTTGCAATACACTTTTCACCTAGTTTAATGTGTGGGGTGAAACTTTGCTGACTGACAGTCAATTATGTGAAATGTTTAATAATTTGTTTTTTAATCTTTTTTACATTTTTTTGCAGGTAATTGGGTATTATTTTCTTTTACCACATTCACTTAGGCTACATACACACATGCAATTATTGTCATTGGAAAGTATCTTTCACAAGCCTTTCCAACGACTAAGCACTGCGCGATGCATGAAAGATTGCTGTACATACAGCACTGTTCTGCTCTATGGGGAGGGGTGGGGTAGAACGATGGAGCGGCACCCTGCTGCGCGCTCTCCCCCTTCGCTACCATTACAATTGTTCGCCGTCCATAGTCCGTGGATCCGCCAGGACGATCATTCAGGCGATGGACGACGGGCGCTGTACACACGCCAGATTCTCATCTGATAACGGCCCTGAAACAATTATTGGGCGAGAAACATTGAACATGTGTACCCAGCTTAAGTGGGAAATCTCTTGCAAGGTGATAATTCAGTTAGCTAAGTGAACAGCCTGTTTGACACACTTGTAATGTATTTAGCTGATTTAAACTGAAGGTTTATTTTAGCTGAAAAAGTACAGATGATGCCATTGTTTATCTCCTTCTAAAAATATACTGTTCATAGCTGTCATTATGATCTAAAAGTTTTAGTATCTTCCAAGTTACTGAGCTGGAATGATTATGACCCTAAGGAGTTCTGGGTTAACACTGACTTTACTGTTTAACAAACATGGTCCGACTCATGATCTCAAAGCTTTAAAGCATGCAAAGCCAGAAATCCCACAGGATTGCGCCCAATGCAGGAGTGCATTTTCATAGGATACCATGCACCTTGCTTTACCAGAAGGCACTGTCAGGGTACATCAATGTCACATGTGCCTAGAAGAGCTGAAAGTCAGGAACATTTTTTTTGTAGATGCTTTTATGTAGTTTGCATATTTCATGGAAGGCAAGCTTTAAAGCTCCTAAGTTCATTAAATATATCTCTAGCCAAAACAGACGTGTTCTATTGTGGATATTTACCCTTTCTATTCATCATGGTGATCATTATCACTAGGAAAATGTTTACAATAGAGTGAAGCTCTTCCAAAGTAGGAGCCCATTGCAGTAATAACTGTCTAAGTGAAATTCTTCCTCACTTTGGAGAGATTACCCTTCATGTTCTGTTTTATCTTCAGGACACAAAATTTGGGGAAGAAAGGTAGGGGAAATTTTATCAATGGAACATAGGCCAAACTTGTTGTTACAAGAGATACTCTATAAAAAAAATCATATTTAATCTTTACATCTCCCAACATCTGTCATAAAGGCATTTGAAGTCATATGCAACATTTGAAATAACATATGGATTACTTAGAAATAGGCATATGATAGCCCAAAGGGCAAACCTTTAAAATGTTTTGTACTAGGAAAGGACACATTAAACATTTCTAACCCGACTCTCTCCTCTACAATCTATCCTGAATGCTGCAGCCAGACTCATCCATCCTTCCCTCCGCTCCTCTTCCGCTGCATCTCTTTGTAGTTCTCTCCATTGGCTTCCATTTCACCTTAGAATCAAATTTAAGCTCCTGTGCTTTGCCTTCAAATCCCTACACAGTTATTGTCCCACTTACATTTCTGACATGGTTAAAAAATACTCCCCCTGCCACTCTCTCCGCTCCTCCAATGACCTACTAATGACTTCCTCACTCATAACCTCATCACACGCACAGTTACAAGACTTCTCTAGAGCTGCTCCAACTCTCTGGAATGATCTTCCTCGTCCTATTCGGCTTGCTCCTACTTTCTGTTCATTTAAAAGAGCGCTCAAAACCCATTTTTTCAAACTTGCCTACCCATCTTCTTCTGTCAATTGAAACCACCACTACTTCCCACCACTACATATCTCCTATCCTATTGTGTGTAAATTCCCCCACCTACTAGATTGTAAGCTCTTCGGGGCAGGGTCCTCTCCTCCTGTATTACTGTCTGTATTAGTCTGTCATTTGCAATCCCTATTTAATGTACAGCGCTGCGTAATATGTTGGCGCTATATAAATCCTGTTTAACAATATTAATAGTTTATTATAACATATGTACTATATTTATAACATAAACAGTTACTACAAAATAATTATAGATAATTATTTGTAATAAATCCACTTTTTATGTGGTTTATTTATTACCACAAATTGAAAACCATAAAATTAGCAGGTTATTTTAATTTGATGTTTGCATTCAGCAATTCCTTTTAGAATGTTTCTATTTGAATCTCTTTTAAATTGTAACTAGATACAGATTCATAGTGCCAATACTTACTCCAATAGTTGTAATAATGTCTCCCCAATGAAATATTAGCACTAAAAGAGAAAATAAAATAAATGGAAATTTGCATTCTATAGGGAACTCCCTGGCTACAGCCAGATGATACAACCCAGGTAATCAGTTCTACAAAATATTAAATCACATATTTTGCTCAGGGAAAATGAATTAGCATTGGAACAACTGCACAGAACTGCAACTTTTGACCCTACTTTGTGGTTTTTCTGGTCATCTTTTCAAAAGCACATTTGTAATCAGTCCGTGTTCTGTGGCATACATGACTTTATGAACAATACAGATAATCCTGCGAGGCCCAGGGTGATGTACAGCATTGATTTATGCAAGTGTTCTTATTCAAATATTAAAATATATTTAAAATTCACAATCTCATTAGCTAGAGTCATACAAACTGTTCTATAATTCAGGCTCAAGCTGAGACAGTACAGCACCTAGCACAATAAAAACACTTCACAATTTTGGCCCAAGCTCATGAAAATGTAAATTTGTATAGCACAGGCTGGTAATAAAACTTGGGTCAGGAACAAAGGAAAGTTCTGAGATTAAAAAGTTGAAAAGCTTATGATACGTATGAACACTTAAGCAGCACCATTGGCTCAGTGGCTACCACTTTTATCTTTGCAACGCTAAAGCTGCATACACACGTGCAATTATAGTAATTGGAAAGGATCTTCCTTCCTTTCCTTCTTTCCTTCACGATCCTTTCCAACGACTAAGCACTGCACGATGCATGAAGGATTGCTGTACATACAGCACCGTTCTGCTCTATGGAGAGGTGAGGGGGAGAGCGACGGAGTGGGACCCCGCTGCACACTGTCCCCCTTCCCTTGCATTAGGATTGTTCACCGTCCATTGTCCGTGGATCCGCCAGGACAGTCGTTTGGATGATGGACGATGGGCGCAGTACACACGCAAGATTCTCGTCCGATATCGGCACTGAGCCGATTATCGGACAAGAACCATTGGACGTGTGTACATAGCTTTAGTCTCAGGTTCAAATTTCAGCCAGGAGAATCTCTTGTTGTTCTCCCCAGTTTATGTAAAATTGCTCTGGGCACTGTGGATTCCTCCTACATCACAAAAACATGCAGGTAGGTTAGTTGGTTCCCCCTCGATGTTGACTTAGGCTGTATTAATGACATAACTGTGGCAGAAACAGTAGATTGTGAGGCCCTTTGAGGGACAGTTAGTGATTTGACTATGGACAAAGAAGCAAATCCAAAAAAGGTAGTTTAAGCTTGGGTTGTGTTTAGCATTATGTAACTTTAAATTTGACAAGAGGGAATGTAGGAATGTGTATAAAACATGACTTCCATTTCCCTGTACCCTATGTATATACCATGTTTAAAGCTTTTTATAGTGATGTGGCTTGCATTTATACCATTTACTTTGGAAGTGCGATTGATCTTCCATAACCTGGAACACTTGGCTATTTTTGTCCAGAACACGTATGTAAATTTGAGTGATGTTTACTCCTTACTTTAGTTTGTTAACTTTGCAAAGTTAATGTTTAATAGTTTAACAAATAGGAAGCTATTGCAAAACCTTCATCAGGTAAATATATACCTCAACTGCAAATAGTTGGGTGTTCAAAGCAAACCCAGATTTATTTTTTTATTATTATTATTATTATTATTATTATTATTATTATTAAACCTTTAAAAATGTACATTTTTTTACTATCATCCAATTGATAAAGTGAACACTTTTGAAAGTGAACAACCTTTATTTACCTTAGTATGTAACTTATGTCAGACCATTTGTGTATAAATGTGTAAAAAGAAGCAGGAGTTCAAAGAGAGAACATAACACTACAGGGATATATTTGCCATGGTCGGTAAGAGAGGCTTACTATTATCTCCATCTCAATGTCATTGCACAAACTTTCTTGGCTGTATAATTTTCACCAAGATAGGATACAGTAATAAACCAATTGACACAATTTGCTAATGATTCAAGAATTCAAGAACTTTTTCTAAAGCTTCTCCCATTTCTAAAAAGTACAGCAATATATGTAGTTTCCTTATCGGAGGATGTTGCTATTGCTCTAGTAGCCAAGGGCTAAATATACATTCAACAGCAGTGCATAAAAGTACATAAAGAAGTATCTTTTTATATATATATTACATGTAATGTAAATAGAACATGATATGAGTTTCTGGTAACCAGGACTACAGTTGACACTTGAAAATCATCTTGAATGAAAGTCATTTACTGCATTCTTTTAAATTGAGTAAAACTACTGCATTAAAAGACTATATAAAGTAAAGATCTGTTATATTTAGAAAACCATATAACTTTCCAAACTAGTCATATCTCTCAAGGCTATGCTACGACCTGTCCTATACATCAGTTAACCTCAATTTGCCCTTTTCATAGTAGCGCTGCAAGCTTCTGAGTATACAGTAGTTCTACATTCATTTTATAAACTAGCAACTATAAAAGACCTAAAAAAGCCACATTAATTTCAATGACATTTCTGCTGATGGAGCTTTAACTGGTTTTCCCTGCTGCATTAGTTGTAACCCAGCAGAGAGCATTTAAACATACAGTCACAGAAGATGAATCTGAAGAAAAACCTAATAGGTATGAAAATGTATTGTGATAATAAGGTTGTATTGCTTTTAAAAACCTTAAACTGGACTCCTTGCCTATGTATACCATGTGTAGCTTTTTTATTCTTAAACTGCAGTTCAGGAATAATTGCAGCTTTGTATTCATTATTACAATACACACAAGTTTGTTATAAATTTGATATATTGAAACTTGCCTGGTAGCGGCATTAGTTTACTTTTTTCAGTGTAGTGTTCTTGATACTTGAACTGAATGTACAAACATGCCAATCTTACTGTGTAAACTACTAGTCCCTTCAATCCATCATGTCATGGAGATAAACAAAGGTTGGTATGTTTAAAGGCTAGCCTGTATAACAACCATATGTGCCCTTATATATATCATGGAGTGTTGATGGTAGATGTGATGGGGCAGGATGTATGCTATTCACTGGGTCACCAGGTAAAATAAAGGCAAAAACACCTGAAAAAATGCAGCCTCCATTTATGTATTTCAACTGTGTATTATTTGTTTATCTTAAGCTAAGCTCTAAGTATTTTAATATAAATCGACTTATTTTTTAGAAATGTCCAATGTGCAACAGTTATTAGGGATGATGTTCCAGCTCACTTGAACCATTTACCAGCTGGCAGTATAACTTGCAAACTGTTTTCTGAATGGTGGTTTTTAGGTGTTGTATTAACCACCAGATAATAGCCATATATATATATATATATATATATATATACCATCTCCTTGCTGGATGCTAACATCCATAATCATAATCTGTTATCTAGATTTTAAAAGTTTGTTATATACAACAAAAATTATAAATGAGCAAATTATTATGAGCATAATTTCTACTGTAAGGTAAAAAGATAGCTAGTTTGTTCCATTGTATATAACATTTAGATGCAATAGATAGATAGATAGATAGATAGATAGATAGATAGATAGATAGATAGATAGATATTTCTTGAATGATAAATATAATGTTCAGTTGTTGTGCTATTTTCAATTTGTTCTATTTTGTAACTGTAGTTTGTATTTTTTAATTTTTATTTTGGCAGTCTGCATTTAATTTGCAGGCTGCGTTACAGCTGCCTGCTGGGATAAACTCTTGTTAACCTCCTCTATCTCTTTTAGGCCCAGTGCAGAGAATGAAACTTATGTTTGTGCCCCTGTTTTGTGTTTTTGCAATATTGCAGGGGAAAACTGAGGTGACACAAGAGCCAGATAAGATCTGTCCACACGTTACTGTGTAAACTAACAAAAGTAATGCAGAATGCAGATCAGCAGCTTTCTCTTCACTCTTATTTTTTTACATACTTTACACTTTTTGTGTATCGGTAATATTTTTCATCATTGTTTTATTATTTTTTTCAAACAAATCAAATGTATTGTTATAGATAATATACTCATTGCACTGATATATACTATAACATAAAACTATATATTTCATAGATTCTAATATAATCTATAAATAACTACACAATCGTTGAACACACCCAAAGATTCTTTAATTTAGCTACAGCTTAAAGTGTATTTAACCAACCACAGAAAAGTGCTATTTGTGTGTAATTAGTAAGTTTAGAGTGAGCCATGAAACCAATGGCATCATTGGCAATATTCATGGTCTTGATATAGGGTATAATCCCCAGATCCTGTTTGAAATTGGGTTCTCACATTTCTCAAGGGCTTCTGATTGAGATTACAAATTACTAATTCATTGGACAGGCATTACCCTCATTGTCATCATTACAAAACCTACACTGAGAATATCTGAGTTAACCTAATCAAGCAGTGGGAGCCAAAATATTTCAGGGCAGCAGCAGCTCTGAGGTTAACAGAAAAAAATATGCATTTACAAATATTTTATTTCCAACAAAATCTGGCAAATGTGCTTTAGCAAAGTCAATCATCAAAGTCACTTAGGTACAGTTTATATCTACTTTAACAATGGCACCCAACTTTATGACATTTATTTAAAGCAAGATGCTCAGGAATAATACATCCTTATGTTATGAGAGGTTTTGGAATAGTTATTTTTTTTATATGCAGCAGTTTTCCAGAGTTTTTAGCTTACAGCTGGACTTCCTTAAATACATACTTTGTCAACATGTTAAAAATAAAAATGTGCTATTTTAACTCCACAGCGGATGCCAAGAAGCACCCATGGAGATCTCAGCAATATGACAGATTGCCTCTTCATATTAATATTTGTCAGCAGATGTGTTAAGAAGTGATTTCACATTAAAATATGGTGTTAAGCATGCAGAGAGATCACTGGAGAGATCACTAATTATGCTTGCAAGTAGAACACGATTCAACTTCATTAAAGCAAGGTTTGATAGAGAGGAAGAATGTGTTGACCTATGTTAAATATTACAGTATTTTTTATAAAGCAGGTTTATTAACTCTTTGTGAGCATTGTGTTTACTTGGTGATTGATGTGATTATGATTATTAGGCAGTAGGTGTATTTGAAGCCAGAAGGCTTTAAAGTACTTTCATACAGTGAGCTATCACTGTTTCAGTCTATATTTCAGTATATACAAATATGTGTTAGATTTGTGTATAAAAAATAGGAGTTTTTTTTTTATTTGCTTATACTGGAAAAGAAACATCATTTAGCTTGTTCAATACATCATCAACACTGTTTAATCTTTTACAATATGAGAGGTTCCCAGAACACGTGCTACATTGTCCTTGCTGACATAACATATTAGGTTAGAAACATTGAGAGTAATTTGCTGAAGATTGAATTATCCAATCAGGTGTATAGAAAATCCTTGTTTATTTATTTCATGTGCACATGATTGGATAATTGAAGTGGATATTCATACAATTTGTAGTGTGAACATCCTCAAATCTTTTAGTAAATCAGCCTCATTGTGTTGTTAAATGGTCTTCAAGTAAATTAAGTATCCAGATAGAGAATTAAAAGCACAATGGGTAAAAGGGAAGAGATGAAAGGAAGAGGTTTTTACTCCAAATAAAGCGGAAAAAAAACCCTTAGTGCGGCTACTTACAACTTTTAAGACAGAGATCAAGCCAGGAAAGGACACCTTAGTTTTTAGGGAAGAGGTGCTGGTTCAATCAATTGGTTTTTGCTGCATTGAAGTTGAGAAAAGGGAAAGAATCTCTTTTTTGGTTAAGTGTATTATGGGGATAATAAAGGAAGCTAGGTTGTATTATATTTACATTTATATACATACCTGGTGGATGCACAAGAGCCTACCCAGGTAGGTATAAAATCCAGGTTGTATATTCCCAGAGTGAGAGGAAGTTGTTTAGTGCCTCGGGTTTTAATTTCCTGTTAAAGAAGAGTTGGGATGGTATATGAGTTATTACATGCTGGGAGGTATAAGGACTCTCATATAAGTAGAGTATTAATGGTAAAAAAAAAAGGTGAATATAAAGTACCTGGTATTTAGTAGAAGGAGCATACCAACAGGATTTGCATCTGATTGGTGGTGGAGTGGGAGACACATCCGCGTGTGCTGATAGTAGCCAGGCACGCTGAGGGCTGTGTACTGAATGGTGCCCGCTTAATAAAGAGATTGTGTTTGCAACAATTCATAATTTATGATTTATCACATATTTGGAGTCAAAACCTCTTTCTTTCATCTCTTCTTTTTTACACAATATTTATACCCAAAGAGGTGACTCCAGGATCATCCACTGGGGATAATCTCAACCACCACCCTACCCCAAATCTGTTAAAAGCACAATGTTTTGTGAAGTCCTGTAAACCTTCTTCTTTTGATAACAATATTCAGGAAAATTTAAATCCACTATTAACCCATGAGAATGGGTCAAAGGTGTCTCCAGGGGCGGAGTAATAGGAATTAGTACAATTAAGGAGTGAGGGTATAAGGATAGGCAGAAGGAGAAAAGAGCAGTGGGGTAAAAAGGAGAGGAATGAATAGCAAGAACAACACAGAGGGACCAGGAAAGGAGGAAAGGTAGGACGAGTTTTCTTGTGGAGTACGATGGGGATACTAGATGTCACCCACTTACCTGCTAATACTAACAAGCACCAGCTAATGTAAATGCTGCTCACTTTTTTCCTTGGTAATAGACTTACAAGTCAAACATTTATATTACTTACATTCTTGCAATTAATGCATATATAGGGCTGTAAGCTCAGGCAGTATTCCTTTGAGCCTGTTATTTTACACAGTGAACAACAGCTAGAATTTGATAGGCCAGGCAAGTGCCTGGGCCGAGCAGCACTCCAGGGGTACAGGATCCTAGGTATGCCAATAATGCGTGCTTGCATTGATGTCACATAATTTGAATGGGGAGGGCAAATGCCTCTATGCCCATGTTATCTATCCCTGTTTACCTAGTTTATGATTTGTCCTTATTACGCTGTTACCTAGGATCAAATTGCTATTTTGGAAAGGTAAGGTGAGGTTAGAACCTCTGTTCCAGGAAAATGTGAGTGTATATTTCCCCAGTTGTGACCATGTCTGTGCTGCACATAGCCAATGCAGAAAGCAGAGAAGGACGTGAGAAGGACGTAGCAAGACCATGAATGACAGGCTGCTTGCAGAAAGCTATTTGAGGGGCTGTATACAAGACCAGTCAATCTGCACAAGGAAAGAGACCTGCAATAATTGGTCCTATTACAGGAAACAATTGCACATGGCATGTACTAGATTACTGCACAGATGAGAAAAAAGAAACACAAAGGTACTGTAGCCAAAATTCATAAAATAATACACATGCTTCTCATATTTACAAAATTAAAATTTCAATTATTTTATTGCTTACTGTGTTAACTTACTATATTACTAAATTACTATATTATTGTATACTTATTAGGAAATAAAATAAAACTACAATAATGTGTAAGTGTAAAGCATTTTTATCATCTTACTTAATTTTTTCCAGAAAAAAGTAATTTTAAAGAAACTAAAATGAAAAGATCCACATACAGGGGCAACTACCCATACCTGATGCAGGAATGCACATGGGATCATTATGATGAGAACATTAGTTATGGGAAATTATATCTTTTTGATTCCCTTTTTGTGAAATACAGGGCTAAGAGAAAAAGATTTCAGTAGTGCAACATATTTATATTTAAATTCTGAATTATTACACAGAGTTAGAGGGTCTGATTCATCATTGCACTGTTAGGCTAACATCCTGAGTGTATTCTTTGTTCTATAGTGTTACTGATGAACACAATTGCGAAAATGTTGGAGATGCACACAATTGTGTCAGCAGACTAACATGTTTCCTTACAAATAGTGTTTTTAAACAAATCCATCCCAAGTTTTCCTATGCAGTAACCTCCACAGCAATAAATATTACAGCAAAGCATATTGAATAAAATGAAATAAGTGGGAGAAAAAACATCCTGTACCAGTGGAAAGAAAAATATTCACAATTGGAGATCAATGGGTGGAAAATGCCTGGGGTTGGAGAGCAGTAAACGATACCCAGAGAAAGATGCCCAGTGTTGAAAAAAGTGTCATCACCCCAACCAATTGTCTGTGCTTGTGGGAAAAAGAATGTGATGATGTCAGAACAGGGGAATATAAAATGGTGTCTGTGAGTTGTGCTCCCCTTATTGACTAGACTTTGCACTGTCAGGCAGGAGATCACTAGCCCAACAGTTGGTGCAATGAGTTAAAGCCAAATGCTAAAACCAATGTCCTGCTCCTTGAATAATTTTCATTGAATCCAGAACGGTATGAAATAGTACATGAAGTAACAATACCGGTAAAGTTAATGGAACAGAAAAAAATACTTAATGTAAGAATACCATTGTGCATGCTTTAGTGTGAGTAACATAGGGTGAATTGGCACACTTGTACATTGTTGAATATTAATATTATATTATCTGCATAAATATGGATATTATATAACCATATCCATTCACTTATATATTCAATACATGAAGGTTCATATGCAAATATTAGCTAGTCACTCAAACATAAAAGTGGTTCGTACATAATCCTTCAATTACAAAACAGCAAAACAACATAATAATAGCCTAGACACATATAAGACAAAATAGGAATGCATTCAGGCATATCTTATACCTGTTAAGATGTTAATGGGTACCTCAGGATCCTGCTTCCCTTCTTGCTAATTTCTCCCTTGCTTCCATGATTCTTGCATGGCTAACTGTTTCTTGCTTATTCACTTACTCATACTTTCTTGATCTGGTTCCACAGACAGACTTCCCTTGGCTCTTGATGGCTTCTGGCTAAGTTACCATTCTCCCAGCTCCCAGTCTTATACAGTAAAATCCTATTAAGAATCATTGATGAGTTAGGATTGGCTATTAGATGTGATTTGTAGAACAACTATTGGCTGAAACATTCCCCTAGCTTGGAATAGGGTAATTCAAACTCCAGTAATTATTTGGAACCTGGGATGTAGAAATTCTGGAGTTGTTGGGGAAGTCAAGCAAGGGTCATCTAATTTAGGTGTCAACAAAAAGTATAGATGGGCCATCACCCCTACCCACCTTTTCAGTTATTCACCCTTTGTATGGCTCAGGAACAGCTACAGAGTCATCAAACCATCAGACAAATGAAGCAATATTGTTATCCTTAATACTGCTAATAATGCTTCAAGATCCTGCACAACCCAGAATGGTATTAAAAATCCCTGTAAACATGATCAAATCATTCTACAATCGATACCATTTCCTCATTGAACAAGCTTTCCAACTTGGAACCATCAATCAAAAAATTAAAGATTATTTGGACATTAAACACCCAATCACCCCAAATTTTTACGCTCTCCCTAAAGTGCACAAACACTTGAAGTATCCCTTGGGATGCCAAATTATATCAGGAATTTGCTCATCTAGTGCCAGCGAACTTGTGGATTCCTACCTCAGATCCCTAGTCACAACATTACCATCTTATCTAAAAGATACTATTGAATTATTCAAATCTACTTCCAAACTGACCATTCCACCAAAGTCTCTATTGGTTAACATAGATGTTGAGGCTCTATATTGCAGAATTCCTCAAGAAAAAGGTCTAGAAGTAGTCTCCAACCAATTAAAAACATTCTACCCACACAATAGCACCTTCAACACACTTATGATTTTCTTAAATCTTAAATATTCTTAACTTAAATACATCTTGAGTAGGAACATCTTCACCTTTAAGGACACACATTATCTACAAATACAGGGTGTAGCTATGGGCACAAATTGTGCACCATCGTATGCTAATATCTACTTGAGTGACTGGGAAGATTCCAGATTCAAAACATCCATCTACAAACACTACATACTTGTATGGCATTGATATATTCATGATATTTTGATTGTGTGCACAGGATCAGTAACCTTATTACAAGATTTTTTTTTCCAAGATTCAAACAATTTACTATAATCTGAAATTCACCATGAACCATGACTACCATCAAGTTCCATTCCTAGATACATATATAAAAGCATCTGAAGATGGTCATATCAGCACAACTCTGTTCAGAAAGGAAACATCAGGTAATACCATCTTGCATGCGAGCAGCGCATATCCTCATTCCTTGAAGAAAAATATTCCCTTCAGTCAATACTTTGGAATAAGACGGAATTGTACTGAACTGAAAGATTTTGAGTCCGAATCTAAAGCTACAGAGAGATTACAACAAAAAACCTGTTTAAAAAAGCATTCCGAAAAACCAAAACCTTTGACAGGACAACACTAAACAACAGAACAAATCTACTCAACCAGAAGAACCGTTAAGAATTATCACTACCTACAATAACCAACATAAAGCTTGGTCTTTTCCAAACACTGGAAGATCCTAATTTTCAAATTTCCCAAAATTTCAAAATTCCTGTACCATCAATCAAAAATCATGTATATAAAATCCTCATCACTAAATAATACATTAGTATCAAGTCACTACTCTGAGAACTGCTTGACAAATCCATCTAAACTGATCTCCTGCACCTTAAAGTGTGGCAAATGTACCCAATGTCGTTGGATCACCGAAAACCAAGCCATGTGGATTGCTCTATAATGGAAATTATGTACCTAATTACATGGCAACATGGATGTTTTTATGAAGGGAAAACCAAAAGGCCATTTCATAAAGAATTTACGAGTTGGATTATATACTATTGAGGTTGTCTATCACGAGTATATTGGTGAACATCACAAAATAGTCTTGGATTCTTGGTATACATTACTCTTTTTATCATAAGTAACATATCTAATAGTGTTGAGCGAACCCGAACTGTAAAGTTCGGGTCTGTACCGAACTTCACGATTTTGGGTACCTGGACCTGAACCCGAACTTTGAGCCGAAGTTCAGCCGAACCCGGCGAACCCAAACTTCCATGTGTTTGCTCATCCCATCCACTAACCATTAACATTAGTGTTGAGCGAACCCGAACTGTAAAGTTCGGGTCCGTACCGAACTTTACGATTTTGGGTACCCAGACCCGAACCCGAACTTTGAGCTGAAGGTCGGACGAACCCAGCAAACTCGAACTTCCAGGTGTTTATCTCAATCATATTCTTGATTACTTATAACTTTATCTTATCTATTAACCTCCCTAGCATTCAAATTCCGTCCGTATTTCCGTGCAAAAAGCGTTAAATATTTTTTTCCATGGAAATTTATTTTACATTGTAGGCTATAATTCTTAGGCATAACTCACCGAATTGTGTGCAGTATTTAA
>NC_092860.1:109996373-109998544 GCF_032062135.1 Pyxicephalus adspersus | reverse complement strand
ATTTCTATAGTCACATTTTTGTATTCTTGATCTTTATAATAATGATTAATACCACCATGGTTATGTTTCACCATGTTCATAAAGTAAGAGCCATTTCTGATTGTTATAATGTTGTAATGCTAATCATGTAAGTCATACATAAGTTCTCTGTTCTATATTTTGTGATGTATGATTTATTGTACACACCCCCATTACTTTCCTGTACTAAACAGGCTTTAGGATTAGGGATGAGCGAACACCTGGAAGTTCGGGTCCGCCCGGTTCGGCTGAACTTCGGCTCAAAGTGCTGGTTCAGGTCCGGGTACCCAAAGACATAAAGTTCGGTACGGACCCGAACTTTACAGTTCGGGTTTGCTCAACACTAATATTAATGGTTAGTTAGTAGGGATGGGCAAACACATGGAAATTCGGGTTCACAGGGTTCGGCCGAACTTCGGCTCAAAGTTCAGGTTCGGGTCCGGGTACCCAAAATCATAAAGTTCGGTACGGAGAGTACTTTACAGTTCAGGTCACTCAACACTATTTAGGATATTTCACACACACACACATATGTCATATACACATTCTCACAGCATATATCCATGTCATATACACACTTTCACAGCATATACCAATTTATCCCTTATACCTTCTCTCTTGCCCCCCACCCCCCACGATACTGGGTACTACACCTGGCTCTGGTCCACCCCTGTCCCTTGTTTGGACACTGATCCTTTTGGTGGCCAAGACCTGCCTAGAAACTGGAACACTCTTCACCTGAAACTACAGGTGAAGAGGGGCAGATAATCCCTCTCTCTCTTTATTTTAGGAGAGCAAATTTTCCATTGAGTGTGACCCTCTGCGACTTGGACTGGGAGACAATATTGTCCTCAAAGAACACTGAACAGAAATGGGAAAGTCTGTTTTACAAAAGCACACTGAAAAAATATTCCAATGAGTAATAAGTTTAAGAAGCTAAAATTAAAACCTATGTGGCTCACAGCTGAGTTAAAAAAGCCAAAAATAACAAGAAAAGGGCGTTCCAAACATATAAAAATGGAGGATCACCTTCATTGTTTGAAAACTATAAAGAATATAACAAAAGATGTAAAAAGGAGATAAAATGTGCAAAACTTCAAAAAAAAAAAGACAGATTGCAAAGGAAAGTAAGGCAAACCAAAAAAACTTTTTAAAATATAATATTAGCAAAAAGGTCATATTTGAGCATGTATGCCCCTTAAAGGATGTGGCTGGGTTGGTAACGGGGATAAAGATAAGGCAGATTTACTAAACACTTTTTTTAGCTCTGTGTACAGAAGGGAAGATGTCAGAGCTCAAGTCCAAATTCATATTAGCAATGTCACTGCCTTAAATGAGTCACATTGGCTCGAAATTGATATGATTGAGCAATTGGGCAAAATTAGGGTTGACAAAGCACCAGGACCTGATGGATTACATCCACATGTCCTCAAAGAGCTGAACTCGGTTATTTCAAAGCCATTATTTCTAATTTTTAGAGACTCTTTAGTCACTGGCATGGTATCCAATATGGATTGGCATAAGGCCAATGTGGTTCCTATCTTCAAAAAGGGAGCAAAGTCATTACCAGGTAACTACAGACCAGTTAGTTTAATGTCTATAGTTGGTAAGGTCTTCGAGAGTTTGATAAAGAACCACATAGAGGAGTTTATGCTAGAAAATATTATTATAGGTGATAGTCAACATGGCTTCAAGAAAGACTGAAGTTGTCAAACAAATTTACTCTCTTTTTTTGAGGAAGTAAGTAAACAGGTAGACAGTGGAGTAGCAGTTGATATCGTGTACTAGGCCTTTGCTAAAGCATTTGACACGGTACCCCACAGACGTTTAATATGCAAGTTAGGGTCAATAGTTTTAGAAAAGTTAATCTGTAAATGGATAGAGAACTGGCTTAAAGACCCCATCCAGAAAGTTGTAGTTAATGATTCATACTCTGAACGGTCTAAGGTTATTAGTGGTGTACCCCAGGGTTCAGTGTTGGGACCTTTACTGTTTAACATCTTTATAAATGTATAGATTTATAGATGATTTAGAGTTTGGGATTAAAAGTACCATTTCTGTGTTTGCGGATGACACTAAACTATGTAATGGAATTATGTCCATACAGGATGTCTATAATCTACAAGCAGACCTGGATGTACTGTTTGATTGGG
>NC_092860.1:109994294-109995698 GCF_032062135.1 Pyxicephalus adspersus | reverse complement strand
ATGCTTTTCTAGAAGCACAGAATATAACTGGGAATTAAGGATTTAAAGATAACAGAGACTGTTGATCCAGGAAACATCCAATTGCCTCAGGGCATCAGGAAGGATTTTTTTCCCCTGTTGAAGCAAATTTTTTGTTAACTTTTTTGAATGAATAGTGGTTGGAGTGGGGGGGGGGGGGGAGGCTAGTATTGCAGGTTTAATTTTAGGGAGATTTTCTTTATCTATAAATTTATTCTTTAGTTTTATTACTCCTGTAGTCTTCAAATGTCTATATCTGATTGGCTGACAAAATAGACAATGCCTATATCTATCCTACAAACTATTTCAAACACAAAAGAAAAAGAAACAGTTAATAGTGTTATATCATGATCCAGGGTCTAATGTTACATTTGTGTTTTTGAGTCAAATATAATACTAATTAAGCTGAATTATCTGATGACGTTGCTTATACTGTTTCTATATTATGCATATCATGTTATCTCTTTCAGTGTTTAAGAATCAAGGCATCTTTCGGAAGTAGTTTTCTTGATGATTGTTTAATAATGTTAAATACATATTCTGCTGGGTGAATATGCAGCCCTATTAGCAAAGGACTTGCCTGGTATATTCAGATTAGTATTTTGTGGCTGCTTTGCACCTTTTATGACTGTAACAATATTATCAAGAGACTTGTCTTTAAACAAACTAACACATGGAGGCTGAGACCAAGATGCACATTAATAGAAATGAACTTTGATAACTGTGTAATTTATTCACACCCGGTACACGTATCTTTGTTAGGGTGAATAAAAGCCACCTCTCTCTGTGTTTTAACCTCTGCATTAAAGGCAGGTAATTATGAATGAATGGAACATTTCTTGGTAATTTCCTTTGGAAGAAGTTCAAATTAAATTGCAATTAGAATGGGATTAATTTCCTAAAATTAATCTTTTTATGGCCTACATGATAGAAGGAATTGAATACAACATTAATGACACGTAAAACAAATGCTGACTGGGTTCCTGGCAGCTTTCATTATGCTAATTTGGAGCAGTGCAAGAAATACCAAGTGAATTTGCTGTTATTTTCCCTTTCACTTGTTGTAAATCAAATGGTAATTGTGTGCAATTTCCTCTCTAGACCATGACTGCATCATTGGTCTCATACCCATAATACCAAGCTGAAAATGACTGTTTTACTTTTTTGCCACTTTGACAAGGCCTCAAAACCACATTGGGTTGAGTCAGTCCAAAGTGTGTATAGGTAGTCCTCAGGTTACATGCGAGATAGGGACTAAAGGTTTGTTCTTTAGTTGAATTTGTATGTAAGTCATAACATGTACATTATTTTAATAAATGCAATCAGGACAGATGTTTGTCCCAACATATTATTAGGCAGCATGGTGTCAGTTACTGTATAAAATCC
>NC_092860.1:109991763-109994083 GCF_032062135.1 Pyxicephalus adspersus | reverse complement strand
GTCCTGCACAGGAGCGAGCAGGGAAGCCCTGTTCGTATCTAGGAGTCGTCTGTATGTCCTTAACCCGGTGACTACCTGTATAAAAAATCTCTTTTGTTTGTAATAGATCCAAGCTTTTAATAAATGCAAAATCTGGTTGGTTGTAGTAGAAAATAAACACACCATGTACATTTGCTTTAGCTTCAGCTAAACATCGTTGCAGTGGACTGGTTTACTTACAGTGACATTGGTTGACCATGTCTACGCAGTGTATGTTTGCACTGGAATATCATGTGACAGAATGGCAACACTTAGGCAGTTGTTACCCCATACCAAGGAGTGCCTTAACAAGTTAAATAAGAAGATTAAAAGTTTTTTTTTCAACTAAAGAAACAGCTTCAAAAATATTGAAAATGATATAAATACTACATGTTCTATAAACAGATTTTAGTGAATGGGTTTACATTTTTTCAGCCAATATTGCTGTCACTGTAATAGTCTAACGCAACTTAAACTTGTACCTAGAGAAATTCAGCAAAAAAAATTATTTATTCATTCAAGAACCTTTAGGAACTTTAAATAACAAGTTATATTATTTATCAGTGCAGGGTATTTTAAAGAGTTAAAATATTGGTTTGTAAGTGTGATAATTGTTATGGTGTCTGTACATTGAACTGTCCCATAAATACTCACCTTGCTAGCGCCTAGCACTTCTCTGAAACCTCTTGATTTGCCTCAGCTAGTAGAAATACCTAAAACAGCATGAAATCTCTTTTGGGGAGCCTGATTCACCAAACCTAATTGGAGGCTCTCGTGCGCATAATTGCAATCTGGAATAGGACGCCAAAAACCTATTTATTAACCAAATTTCGGCCGTTATCTACTGAAATGATCACTCGCTCTGAACCGCGCATCTCCGGCAGCTCGACACTGGTGAACTTGCATTAAAAGTCACTGTTCCCCTAAAAAATCATTCTTTCTAATGGCACACATCTTTCACTTAGACCTATATAAAAATGTTTGTTAAAATGTTTCAAACATATATATTACCTGAGAAATAAGCATTTTTTAAGTGACTTAATATTTTCAGGTTTAGAAAGAGTTAACTGATTTCAGCTCTTTACATAGGCGCCTATCTAAATGCATACGATGCCGGACCGGAGGATCAGCTTGGTGATAAATTCCAGTGAGCTCTGGCGATATTTGTTAGCCTAATCAGTTTGATATTCCATAATCATTAATTGATCCAATCCTTTAGATTTGTACACAAGTAAACAGCTTATCAAGAAAAAACAAAATACAAAAGTAGAGGAGGATTTAATGTTAAAGGATTTTATTTAATGTGTGTGTGTTTAGTGTAACTTTTCAACTTTTATTTTGTACAGGTTATCCAACACTGACAAGATGATTCCCACAGCTGCATTCATTTATAAGCACAGCTGTGGGACTACTGACAGTGTGGGATCTCCATACACTAGGGGTTACATGAGGACAAGTCACCCTATTCAGCTCTAGGGCTCCTTGATAGGCTGAGCAAAGGGGATGCCTGATGATGCTTGAGCCATCATCAGGGTTTCCCCTGTTCATCCATTCATCACTAGAGCTGAATGGGGAGACTTGTTCTCATGTAATCCCTAGTGCCTGGAGATCCCACACTTTCAATAGGCTCACAGCTGTGTGCATAAATGAATGCAGCTGTTTGAATCATACTGTCATTGTGGGATAACCCGTCAAAAAGTAGAACAGTTACACTAAACATACAGATAAAAATGAAATATTTAGAATATTTTCGATTGAAATAAAGTTTATTGTTTTATGAAAAACACTCCGTGCCCTAAAAAAGCCTGTCTTTTCTCTGTTCCTAAAACTCATCTTCTTTTTATGTGTATATTGTTTTTTGCTTCATGTGCACTAATGTATGTATATATATATATATATATATATATATATATATATATAAGCATTTATGTGTGTACATATACATATAAAAGAGAAATTATAGCAAGAAATAGGCAAAGATTACTTTTTGGGCATATTGCTTACTTGCTTCAAATTGAAAAGATTGCCTATTTCTTCCTATGATTTCTGATGTCATGGGCTTTCTGATGTCATCCACCTTTATGTGCTTCCACTACCAAGCTAAGGTGAGTAAGTAAGTATATAGTCGGGCAAGGTCTATAAAATGCCATTCAAACCTGCATAAACATCCTGAAAGGCTGGAAAAGCAAGATCATGTGTTTGGCACAAAGTATATTAGTCCCTGGAAGTTTGATATACTAGTACTATTTGTTTTGTGTAAACACCTAAATAATGCATACAATCCACTATTTACTGAGCAAAA
>NC_092860.1:109985503-109991047 GCF_032062135.1 Pyxicephalus adspersus | reverse complement strand
TTGACACATATAATATAACATATGTGGCAACAATCCTTTTTTCAAATATTTGATTTCTATAAAGCCAAACTAGAATGAAATTTGAATCAGATTGCAAATGCTTGGTGACATTTTTTTGATATTCATACTATTGTGTGATGACATATTATAAAGTGCTAATTAGTATATATGCAGCTTGATATAAATTAGTTTGCAGTTTTGCAAGCAAACCAAAAAGTATTAAAACAGTGCAACAAATGTAACAATAAATGAATTAATTTTGTGAATGAGTATAATGTAACATAAAAATGTAGCATTTACCCAAAAGAAGATGAAGCATTGATGAAGATGAAGCAAGATAAAGATTCAAATTGACCTGTAATGGACTGTGGATGCGCACAGAACAGAGAGCAGGTGTGCGCTAATTAATTGCTATGACCTCACCATTGACAGAGCTTAACAGATCCTCCTGAATCACGCAGCTGCAAACTAATCGCCTTAACTGGCGTATTCTCGACCTCAAGTGAAGGCGAGTGTACTAGCACTCGGCTCCGACTCGGACTTGCGGAAATACGCCTCGTATATTAGCGCGTATATACGCACACTTCCTTGATAAATCAGGGCCAATGAATCAGCACTTAGGTCTAGCAGCTTATCATTAGGGTCAATCACTGTCACATGACTAAGGGAATGATATAACAATTCCATTTCACCTACAATACCAGCCAGCATTGGGGACTGTAGTGTTACCTGAGATGGAGTAATGAAAGTGCTGGTTATTATAAAGTAAACATACCTGCATGATTTTCATCCAAAGATCTTTGGGTAAAAATTTTAGTAACAGGCACACTTTCATTTCTAATGTGACTGCAGATGAAAACTTGTCAATTCCCATGGACCTCCATAGTGCTAATAACTGATATGGCCCAATTACAAGGCACACATTTATACCTGTTTTGTGCTGATACAGAGAGCATTTCTTCTTATAATTCTTATGTAAGAAGCACAAAACCTGTTTTCAACACCAGAGAAAGTTTCAAAACCTGGCTACTGAGATTTATAAGTGCTGAGCTAGCTAAAAAAAAGGGGCTTTATTAGAATAATCTATGCATTTTTCTACATTCTCTTCTTACTGTATGCAGAAATACTACTAAAATATGTCTGCAAAGACTGGAAATATACAACCCTATTTTTTTAAAAGGGATAAAATTTTACCACCTATTTACCCCTGCTAAGGTTGACATGATTTAGGATAACAAATTAGTTAAAAAAAAGTTCAATTGTTAATGCTAAAAAATATAAATTAATACAAACTGCAGAAAAAAAGGAGAGGATTTTATTAAACTATACCGCATTGCATGGTCTTCTTTGAACTATGGCCAGCAGGTTTATGTAGACCAGCTAGCAAGTAGCAACCTCACTATACAAGGGTGTACAGGCACAGTGTCCGCTTAGGGAATTATTTGGGTCAGTTAGGAAACTGTACGTTATTTTTGATAGCTAGATTTTTGGACAATAAACCCTTTGCTGATTTTTTCCTTTTGGTGTTGATATTTTTGGGAGTTTTTTTGGGGCATTTATTTTTTTGATTCACAGGTAAGGCGTCAGGAAGCGGCTGTCTTGAATTTTTATGGAATTTTAACCCATTTTTCTTTTTTTTTTTTAATTCCATTTCCTTGGTGGTGAATTTAGGGGGTTTTGCTTTGGGGTTTTTTTTATTTTTTGATAGACCTTTATATTTATTTGATATACCTTTGAAGTATGGGGTGCTTAAAACATCAATTGCAAATGACTATTTCGGTCTTCCTTGCTTATAGTATACCTCTGCATCATAATAAAGAAAAATCACAAGAGTAAAATAACAATGTTCAACTATGCTATCTCATATTATACCATATTTAACTACTCTCCCAAGAAAATGCATGTGTTGCTGCTACCTGCTACCTTAAAGATGAAATCAATTAGATTGGGGTACTCCTTCTTTGCATTTCAAGAAAACTAAGCTGTCAATGTATGCTGTCATTTAAACAGACTGTAAAATTATTACTGTTTTATAAAACCATGCACAGCGTTAGGGCATACCCCACACATTTTACAGATTTTCTTGGGATTTTTAATGTTCTCCTTAAAGCCTCTGTACAGCATTTATATATACCAGAGCTCTCAAACCTAAGATCTAAGAGAGTCAAGGTTACAATGAAATTCATCCTGTGTAAAAAATAATTAGCTAAAGGATATGTGTGAAAATAAATGTCAAGGACATAAACATTGTTTATATCACGCAAAAGTAAATAATGGTTCACAAAAAAAATGTTTTATAAAAGAAGTTGCCTGTTCAAATAATCCTGTTGGTCTATCTCAACTATTTTTTAAAGTAAGACTTTTCAGGTATTATTATGCATGTAGCCATTTTTGATTTCTCTTTAGGAAAATACTGGGGTCTGGCAGGTATAGATAATGGGGAGATAGCTCTGCTTTTATAGATGAAGGTTGGATTAGTATGAAAAATGTTTTTCTTTACTCCATGATCTGCAGATAATGAATTGTAAATTTAATATAGCAATAAAGTTGCATCTTTGATTTACCTTATTCGAATACAATACAATCTAACATTAACAATTTCTATCTCCTTTCTATCCTTCTCCCCTATTATTTTATTTAATTTTTTGTTCTCATTTTTTCCCCATTATTATATAAACCATTTTTCATTTACTTTGTTCATTTTCTAAATGTCAACCAAAATTGAAAAGCGACAAAAAGCCTTTATTTAATGTGTAAACAGTTTTGCAATATTTTGTGCTTGAATCATAATTGAGGTGTTATAAATAGAACAGTTTTGGTATAAAACAAAATATTTACCTTTAATTTATGGTGACACAAGTTACTTTAAAACTTTGCAATTACTTATATAATAACAAAGTTTTTACAAACTCAATATGTCAATAGCAAAAAATGTAAATATAGCTCTAGCCTAAAAACACTGGTTACATAATGCCTAACTTTTACTTTTTACAAGGGGTTTACATTTTTTGTATCTCATATATAAAGAAACCCATTATAATCTGCAGGTGAAACTCTGGCATGCTTTCTTTTTAGAGCCTATCTTAGGCTAGGTATACACGTGCAATAATTATTGTTTGAAAACGAACGATCAATGAATATTCACAATTATTTTGAATGATCGTATTGTGCACAATTCTGTAAATGCTGTAACAATATGATTGTTCAAATATACTCCACCAATAATGTACACACTAGATATGATCGTTTGAACAATCGTTCAAACAAAGCAGGACGTGACATGTACAGGAGAAAGTGTATCACAGAAAATACTACGATCACTGAACGACCGTACACACAATAGATTACAAATGATCATCGCCCAATCAGATCCGCCGGGATGGTCATTTGTTTCCAGCGAGATTCTTCGTTTGTCAGCGTCTTTGACCAGTCGTTGTGCACTTTTTTTGTTAACAATTATCGAACGATCTGTCATGGATCGTTTATTTCCAACGACAATTCTTGCAGGTGTGTACGCAGCCTTACCATATCTCTTTGTTTGTCCCGAACTGTTTGTCATATATTAGTAGACCATGTTTGTAGAGGGTATTAACTAGTACAGACCTCGCTCCTCAACAAATTCAAACTGTTTCAGGTAATTCAGAGATAAGAAATAAACAATGACACCTTTGAAAAGAAAATTAGAAGAGCTGTATTTTGGTGGAGTTTTTGTACTGTACAAAACATGTATTACAATTGAAAGCAGTTGTGTTAATAAACGTGTATTGCTTCCGTACATTTTTGTGTGTTAGGTTAATCCATAGTTCTCCTTTACATAACTATTGTCACAGAGACTGTAGACTGTTAGGATGTAAACTATATACAGTAATTATACCGATTTACTTCACAGACACTAGCGCCTGTGAGGTGACTATAGGCGGGCTGTATGTTACATAAAACTGACTCTTAACTTTTATTTTTACAGGTGTAGGTGTAGTGTAGTAAACATTATAATCACTGAATTAAAAGTAAGTACATCTAACTTAAAATGTTGCACTGATTATTACACTTCATTGATGCTGTGGCTTGATCCCCCCAGTTCCATGTCAAGTGATGTGCCTTTATTGTCCTCAGTTATGAATCAAACGTGGATGGGGGGATAATTATTTTAATTTCATTTACATTAATCGTTTGAGATATAGGTCTAATATACCCTACTTTACTCCTGAAGAAGCAGGCATTATGGTCTGTGAAATGCGTTGAGCCTATTTTTTAGACATATGTGAGAAATGGAAATTACCAAATGATTGATGTGTCATTTTAATGTGTATGATTGTCCTGTGTTGATGTTTTTTTTTTCTTTTCGTACATGGAATAAAATAAAAATATCTATTGGTATGTTTTAAAACTTGACTTTGTGTAGGTTATTTAAAATGATGCCTTTAAAGTTCCTAAAATGTATGAAAAGTTTTCTCTTTCAGTAAATTGTCATTTTAAGCAAGTTCTGGTTACTAGTTGCCACCTTGACTGTTTTTGAAGTCTTCATTTAATAATGTTTTATGACAGGCCTCATTATTGCCAAAAGTAAACTTGGGAGGAATTTGCATTTCCAATTTCAATACAATACAATTAAAGAGACTGGTTTGACTAAATACCAGGTGTAAACATTATATACTAAATACAATTGGATTATATAATAACATACTGTAATTACAACACATTATAAACCATGAACATGGCTGTATAGTATGTCTTCCACTGACCATTATCTAATTTGTACACTATAAAATACTATATAAACAAGATACTTTAAAGTATGTGTTTGAAATTTGAAAACCTATAAAGATTTCCTATACAGTTAACTACTGAAAGTATAACCTTTAAACTACTATTATTTTTATTTACTAAAGGTATCTGGTTTATAATTAGCACTGCACCATCCATTTCATGAGTAATGAGAAAGTCAGGCTACATGCTGCATACTAATGAAGTTAAAGACTTAATGTCCTAATGGTTTAATTGAACAGTTCTATCTCTACCATTATCTGGCTTTTTCACTGGAGTTTTTTTTAAAGGACATTCTTGTCAAGGTAGATCTATGTAATATGGTAAAAATGCAGTGGAGTTTACTAACCCATGATGAACTATCACAGATCAGCTTTAAGCAGTTCAACTACAATTACTTGTGGGAAGCTTGTCTGTGGTTAAAAACTGCTAAATAAACAATAAAGCAAACAAAGAGTTTAATTTTAATGTACATTATATTTATAATTTACTGTACATCTCTTTTTATTACTATGACAGCCAGCATAATACAAGGCCGGTGTGAATATTCTGTATGTCCAGAGCAGTGTTTCTGGACCTTTGTAACATGGGGGAACCCCTTGGTATAACTTTCAGATATTCAGGGAACTCCTTCAATATTTATTATATCCAAAACTCACAGCAGATCAAAGTGGTGGTCAGTAGAATGAATGCCTTTACATTGGTGGATATTTGAAAGAATGTCACATACAGCCAAATAGATCACTGGTATCAGTTATCCCAAATACAAATAATACCTAC
>NC_092860.1:109947888-109983198 GCF_032062135.1 Pyxicephalus adspersus | reverse complement strand
AATTTTTCCTCCCATTGACTTTAATTATGTTCGAATTCGATGTTCGAATGTCACTGCCTTAAATTAGTCACAATGGCTCAAAATTGATATGACTGAGAAACAGCTCGGAAAAGTTAAGGTTGACAAAGCACCAGGACCTGATGGATTACATCCACATGTCCTCAAAGAGCTGAGCTCAGTTGTTTCAAAGCCGCTATTTCTAGTTTTTAGAGACTCTTTAGTTACTGGCAAGGTACTGATGGATGGGCGTAAGGCCAATGTTGTTCCTATCTTCAAAAAGCGAGCAAAGTCATTACCAAGTAACTACACACCGGTTAGTTTAACGTCCATAGTTAGAAAGGTCCTAGAGAGTTTGATAAAGAACCACATAAAGGAGTTTCTGGCAGCAAATAATATTATAGGTGATATAGCTTATAGGTCAGCATGGCTTCAAGAAAGACCGAAGTTGTCAAAAAAATTTACTCTTTTTAATTCTTTTTATGAGGAAGTACCTCAACATGCAATGCCAAGCTGCAATATCTAAAGCTAGCAAAGTACTTTCTTGTATTAAAAGAGGAATCGACTGCAGAGAGACATAATCCTGCCCCTGTACAAAGAATTGGTCAGACCACATCTGGAATATGCAGTCCGGTTTTGGGAACCAGTTCACAAAAAGGACATTGTGGAATTGGAGAGAGTGCAGAGAAGGGCAACTAAACTAATAAAAGGAATGGAGGAGCTCTTGAGAGGAGAAGTTTAAGGGGTGATATGATCACCCTGCATAATTATATAAACCGTCTATGTAGAGAACTCTTTGCGTCTGGAGGAAAAGAAGTTTAAGCTCCAGATAAGGAAGGGATTTTCACTGTAAGGTCTGTGAGACTTATATCTTTTTTCAACCTAACCTACTATGTAACTATGTAACTAAGGTAAAATAACTCGATAGTCACAAATTGCTCATTGCTCAAGGAACCCTTAGCTACCTTTGGAGGAACCCTAAGATTCCACAGAACCCTGGTTGAGAAACACTGCTCTAGGGACTAATAATGCACAATCATTTTTTTCATTAACTATACTATACTATACTAAACATATATGACCTGTATAATTACAACAAAATTCCTTTTTTATAGAGCAAAAAAAATGAAGTTTCTTTTTTAGCACTTACATTTATAGGGCAAACTAACAGGCCTGCTTTAATGAGGCTGATTTATTAAAGCTCTCCATGGCTGGAGAGGCTACACTTTCATCAGTGAAGCTTGGTGATTTTTTAAAAGGCATTTTCTATCTGTTAGCAAATGTTTTCAATTTGCTAGCAAATGCCTTTTAAAAAAATCCATTCCTGGTTTGCTGGATCACCCAGCTTCACTGATCAAAGTTTATCCTCTCCAGCGCTTGAGAGCTTTAATAAATCGGGCCCAAAAAAACCTGTCCAAGCAGCACATACGAATATTTACTTTGCTCCAACATCTCTCAATTTATTGACTGGGAGTGAAGTAAATACCCATTACTACTGTTTCTTCCTCACGTGTGACAAAATATTTCTGATTATGATTTGCATGACATTAGACAGAAAATATTTTTTGCATTTGGAAATAAAGTATTCCATAAAGAAAATGAAAATAAATATTTTAATGAAATAAATATATGAAAACTGATTAGTGAATGGCCAACTTTAGAGGAACTACCAATGAACCTGAAATTGCCTGTTTTTTGCAGACTATTATTTCATGTTCACAAGTGGACTAAATCAGAAAAGAAAAGGCAAAAAAATAATCAGGCAAAAAAATAATCAGGCAGAAATGGAATTTACAAACTGAAGAGGATACTTAACTTTCTGGGAACAACATTATCTGGCTTTACTATTTTTTTATTTTTTTTGTGCTGTGATGCCCTCCCCTGCTTAGGGGGCAAGGTCATAATGACATTCTGCTGTGTAACATCATTTTAATAAAATAATACTTCTCCAGTTAAAGCCCAATCGCAGCTGCAGCAACTGTTTCTATGCAAGCCATTTTGTAATTTAATGTATTAAATCCATTTCAGTCTTCAGGGTATTTATTTTTATTCAAACATTAATACATTATGGCAACATAGGGACTTTGAAGACAACCTGAAGATTCTGTAAACCCATGTATGGAAAGCCCCCAGAAAGCTTATGTCCTGCTTGTTTGTTTGGCTCACTAATATTTACATTTCTCTTCTTTCAGAAAATATTACTAAAATACAAATTAAAATTAGAGGCATTTGCTGCAATATGGATTTCAGTTCTGGTGGGATACTCCCTAAAGGTTAATTATTTCTAAGGGGAACCTGCTGATAAATGCCAGCTGAAACAGTGAAGTGGAAAGGTATGAAGAAATATTTTATTAAAGAATATTTATCAAAGCTCACCTAGACTGGCGAAGATAAAGTATCATGGGTGAACCTGGGTAATCTAGAATCTTTCTTTAAAAACATTTGCTATTAGTTGGCAAATGTTTCCAATCTATTCCAGTTTTGCTGAGTCACCCAGGTTCTCCTATAGTAGTCTATCAACTCCAGTCTTGGAGAGCTTTATTAAATCAGAACCATTGGGTCTAATTTATTAAAGCCCTCCAAGGCTGGAGAGAATACACTTTCATCAGTAAACCTGGGTGACCCAGCAAACCCGGAATTTATTTCTTAAAGTCATTTGTTGTTTGTTAGCAAATGTTTTCAATCCTCAACAAGATCCATTTCAGACTTTTTAGATCACCCAGCTTCACTGATAAAAGTGTATCCTTTCCAGCTTGGAAAACTCAGACCAATTGGATCATTGTCAGTACTTGCCCATTCTGTTCAATCTTATGGTGATGCCTAGGGACAGGCAGCAGCCTCTATGTCTCTTGGTCCTGTCAGCCACATAGTGTGTGAGTGTAGCCTCTACAATCTCTGTCGGCGATATGTTACCCACCGGTCCCTGCGGGGCACACGTCAGCAAAGAGAATCTGTGCACTGAGTTTTGCAGTCTTGCTTTTTCCTGTAGTCCTCCATCAAATAGCTGTCTTTTCCTTGTTGCTGCCTACTTCTAGCTTCGACCAACCATATCTGCTGGTTAATATAGCACTCACTAAGCAATCCCCACCCAGCCTTTCAACCTAATCTCAGTATTTATTCAGGATCAGACCAGATGCTCATTGCCCATGATATTGTTCTGTTCCAGGACTCTGTGGGTGCCTTATTGTTTGATTCCCAGCAGTTCCATACTTCGTCTGGCTCTCTGCCTGTTTGCTGCCTGGTCCAACCTCTGCCTGTATTCAGACCTTAAGACTTCCCTACCTTTTGGATACCTCCCTTAGCTTGTCGCCTTTCTGTGTATAACCTTGGCCCTGTTTTCTAGCCTGCTCTCGCCTAACTAATTGGACTTCTAATAGTCTTTGCCATTACTTTGCACCTGTTTGCTTACTGCTTACTGGTCATTTGCTAAAGCACATTTTGCAAACTACCCATTGTTTGAGCCTACTGTTTTGTGATTATGTTTCATTTTCCAGCACATACAGCAGCTAGGTAACAGCAGGGGATTTTGTTTCATACATTTGCAAATACAAAGACACATTGCACATCCAAATCAGCAAATTATAATATTGCAAAGGTAAAAATAAACTTTTTGACATAGATGACATAGAAAAAAACATGAAATTACTCAGGTATGTTCCAAATCAAAAACAAATAACTACATCAAACATAATACAAATATTGTTACAAATGAAGAAGCAGAAGTAATTATAGTCCAGCATTTTTAGCATGAACCATGGCAAAAAAATAATGGAGATACATTTTAGAACAAATGGAAACAATTAAAGGAGTATGTCAATCTAGCTAATTCAGATCTGCTCTTTTTTTAGTATCTAAAGGGGCACTTTAGTATCTAAAGCAGAAATATTGGAAACCTGTGAATTGTTGAATATATTTAAAGATTTGACTCCAAAATATACTTAGTTTGGGGCTATTCCACAAAATATGAATCATATTTCCCTCCTTTGTTTGGCATCTCCAGCACCCACTCGAGATTTCAGGTTAGTACCTGTGTAGGTGTCCTATACCATCTGGAAATAAACTTGTTACTCATTTCCTGATACCTTCTAGCTTTTGAAGCTTTGAGAAAAAAAAATTATGTAGTCTACCTGAATTGTGTTGAACATGTAGCAGTCAAGGATCTTTGGAATGATGATGGAGGGGATGAATGGTAGCAGCAGGAGAGAGTAGAACTTTTGTTGAAATGCGTGCCAAAAGTCCAGAGGGCGTCTCGGCGATAAAGATTTGGGTAATGTTGGCACTGCTACCCAGTGTAGGGCAGACAGGACTGGTGCTGTAAAATCATCGCTCTGAGGTGGTCCACTGTTTGTACTTAGTATGCCTACACCAATCTACCAGAAAAGTTAAATGAGTTGCTGCATGGTATTTTAGAGGGTCTGGAAGTCCTATTGTCAGGATCTTCCCAGGCAGGTAGCATGGGATCACTCAAGGTGCGGAGTCTAAGTGACACCTGGTCTTCACTAGGGCACCCCACAAGGGGTGATGGGCCAGTAGCCGGGAGGTCACTGGGCTGTTTGCTGCTGGGGGTCACCAGGTTGTGATCCTAAGGAGGAAGGCTGGAGCGACCTCGGTGTAGAGACAGGTGGCAGGTGAATGCAGTATGGGGCCAATTTTCTTTTTTGGTCTCTAAACTTTCTAAACTACCAAGATGGTAAGTAATGCAAAAACTTAGAACAGGCTTACCCATAGACTTCTTCTTTAAAGCTCAACTAAAGCCAACATTAAACAAAGCTATTTCTCAAAGTTATAATTTTAATAGTATAAATCATAAGTGTTACCTTTGGATTGACACTTTTCAAAACAATTTTCACAAACCACATTGTGTAAGTGTGCAACTAGTTTCCTGTTAACTGATTGAGCTCTCCACCTACTTCACATAACTGCAGGTCCTGACCCATCTTGTACACACAAGTAATGTAATCTTATCTATTGTTCATCATACTTTGTGTGTCACATGGTTACATATAATTGACCCTCCCACCATCTGATTCCAGGCAAGAGAGGAATTTGATTTGATTAGATGTAGCACAGTGTACAAGCCAATTTGACCTATAAAGCTTATATTCTGTCCACCACTTTCCTCATATAAACTGTCTTTAATTAATTATCAGCCAAACTGCTGTTAGGATTTCCTTCAGTTTGTGGCTCAGTTGGGCATTAGAGGTAGGACAACACACCAGAAACCCCACACTGCTCAAGACAGCCAAACACCCCAATTTTCTTCTATACCAAAACAAAGAAAGGCTGGAATAGAAATTTGGTTTAAAAGCTAGCAAAAAAGGGTCAGGGCAATATACAAAGTATTCAAAACTTCCTAGCATACCCCCTACAGCTGGTCAGCACACACTGGTTGTCAAATGTTTTAACATTTCTGATTTGTATTGTATATCTTTGCAAATGCATGTGAATCCACAATTACTTGCAAACATTCAAAATAGCCACTATACCAGCTCTCGGTGGACCATACTTGAGGAAATTGTAGTAACAGTATGTGGACTCTATCTACAAATATATGTAAAAGTATAATACGGTACAGTGTGGGGCAAAGAAATAAGACACTATTTCTATTTATTTACTGAGGTTTTTTTTTTTTTGTAAAATGAAACATGCAAATTTAACCCACGAATAAATCACTCTGGGCTAATATGCTGAAAAATGAACAGCAAATAAATCACAAATCAGCACAGACCCATTTTAATGGTCTTACCTGCCTTATTGCCTGAACTAAAAACAGCAGAAATCACTAGTGATTAATTTGCCTACAGCTACCATATGTTATTTCCTCAGTAAGAACACCCAAGAAGCATTTTTTGAGACACTGTATATTGTACAATTTACAATTTTAGTGAAACAATAGTCATTAGACATACAAAAATGTAATCTAATGTACAATATTTAAGGTAAGCTACATGCTATTTGGTCTAATTTTGTATGTTCATTTGTGTGCCATATATTGTGTTGTTTAGTAGATTTCCCTTGAAGTGAAAAAATATTTAAGTTAAGAAGAATGAGCTGATTGAAGTAGGAAATTGTTTTATTCAACAAATACTGAAGCACTTGACTGGTGTGACCTTCACGGTAGGACAACAGTTGAACTGATTTCAGCAAAGTGTTAGTCAATGTGCTCATCTAAATGCACAGAATCTTATATCGAATATGCAGCCAATAATAATTCCCCCAAGGGAGGAGACCACTTGCCATCATTTTTCAGAGCAGGGATCTGTGGTCCATTTCAAGGAGCACATTATGCATTAGTTACTAACCTAAAGACCTTCAAATAAAATAAGCTGTAAGAAATGGTAGAATATTTAATACACTATAGAATACTTTTAAATATAACTCAATTTTACCACATTTCAAAATGCTAAAAAATGTATTTTTAAAACACACAGAATAACACTGTCAGATGCTGACATGTCATCATGTTAGGGTTGATTTACGAAAGCTGAAAGATGAGTGGAGTTGATGTTCAAAGCAAGAGATGAAATTTGTTCTGTTTTAGAATTTCATAAGAACTGTGGCACCAAGTTCACATGCCCAAGAGATAAATAAATGATACCTAGAGCTACTAGTTATGTTTCCTTGTTTCTGACAGCTATAAGGACACTGAGCATGTATAGCTGGGTTTAGCAGTAATAAAGAGGCCTGGTTGCCCTTCATGGCCAAAACACAGAGCAATTTTAAATACACCTACATTATACATGATTTGCAGCAAAACCTTAAAAGCAGCAAGAAATTTTGTTACCCGCCCCCAGTATTTGACCATAGTGGGTCATAAAAAAAGAAAGCTTAAACCAAGCTTTCAGTATTTACATTGAAGAGAACTTTAAGATGTGTTAAAATGTTTGCTGTAATACATGATTGTGTCTTCATTATCAATGTTGGAGGGAAAATGTTTCTACCTTACAGCTTAAAGTGGAACTGAACCCACCTCTCATCTTCACCTAGACTTCTTCCAGGTTTAGGTCTTTAGACATCTTGTTTGGCCATGGGAATATAACATTAGGGATCTCCCGGCGAGAACGGCCTGTGTAAATTTGGCCAATGAGATCAAATTTTTTTAGGACCTGCAAGCAATTTTTTAGGACATTGTCGCTGGGGTACTCCTCCTGTAATGATTTCCTCGATCTTCCGATGGGTCTGCAAATCGGTTCACTGAAATTTTGATGACCCATTGGAAGTTCGAGGAAAGTTTTGCGAGAATGTCAGAGGCATTCTCGCTCATCCTTATATAGCACCCAGGTATGCTGAGATTGTATACTGATCTGCTTGTGTACATTCCACAGAAGATTGCAAAAAGGCAGGTAAGTTTTCTTTTTTGCAGAAGGGACATAGCCAGGTCTCAGTACATTCCCTGGGTGACATACCTCAGTAGATACCCCCAGTGACATTCTGCACTATAGATTTTAAATGTAGACCTCAATCCAGAACCCCAGTGTAGACCCCCAGTATAGACCTCCCAGTGGATCCCACAGTACAGATATTTATTGCAGAACTCCAGTAGCAGCCCTCAATACAAAGCTCCCGTTGAGAGGTCCCAGTACAGGCCTCCAGGACAGACCCTCAGTTCAGACCTCCAGCATTGACTCCCCCCAATGCAGACCTTCAGTACAGACCTCCCAGTGTTGACCCCTAGTTCAGATCTCCAGTGCAGACCCCCTAGTGAAGAATTTCAGTACAGACTCCCCAGTGCAGACCCCAGTAAAGACCTCCAAGTGCAGCTCTCGGTACAGATACTTGGTGCAGACCTCCAGTGACAGAACTCAATACAGCACCAGTGACAGGCCTCAGTACAAAGCACCCAGTGGGATGTCTCATTACAGACATTCAGGGACAGGCCTCCAGGACTGACCCTCAATTCAGACTTCCAGTACAGACTACTCCCCCTCCCATGCAAACTTCAGAACAGATTTCTAATGCTAATCCCCCAGTACAAACCTTCCAGTGCAGTCCATCAGGACAGACTCCCCAGTAAAGACCTGTAGTTCAGACCTGACAGTGCATAACTCACCACAGACCCCCAGTTCACTTTTGTGTGTCTTATGCTGGCACTGATGCTATCTCCTTCTGGCTTCCTCTTGCTATCTGGACTTAGCAAAGTCTGTCGGACAAAATATCTCTCTACCCAAAAACTCTGTATAGACAGCAGCTAAGAAAAAGGAACAATGACTGAAAACATTTACTAACAAATAGAAAATGACTTTTAAGAAATCCATTCCATGATTGCTGAATCACCCAGCTTCACCGATGAAAGTGTATCCTCCCCAGTTTTGGAAAGCTTTATTAAATCAGGCCCAATGAGCCAGACCTCATTCACCAAAATACAACCGCAACACAACTGCGTTCAACTGCAACACACTGTGGTTTGAACCTATTTTTGGTTTAGTCATGGAAGTGTCAGCCTTCAGAAAGAAGAGCTCTGTCTGAGGGAATCTTGATAGTGAATAACCAGGAGATCACACACACATGTATTGGTTAACAGGGGTTAATGTCCCTTTTAGTTTATTTGCAGAAAAGACAGTGATAAATGTCCAATGACCTTACAGATAAACAGTAGTGGTAAATGTCCAATGACTGGGCAGATAACAGTGCTGGTAAATGTCCAATGACTTTGCAGACAAACAGAAGTGATAAATGTCCAATGACTATGCAGATAAACAGTGGTGGTAAGTGACCAATGACTGGGGTCGCGCATCCGCCAATTAAGGCGATTAGATTTCAGCTGCGCGATTAAGGAGGATCTGTTAAGCTGTCACTGGTGAGATCATAGCAATTATGTTGCTATATAAAAGAAATAAGTGATTAAAAAATATGCTTTTTTCTTGGCGCACATAAATGTTTTAAACATTTCAACAGCGCAAACATTTTGTTTTAGGGCCAAGGGTAATATGTGTGCCGGCCGCGAGCTCTTTTAGTTGCTGAATTGCGGGACGGCGTACGATTTCGGATCGCGAATAGGAATGCGCGAGCGAGCTTCGGATTTTGCTTGATGAATCAGCCTCATTGAGTGGTGATAACAGCTTGCAGACAAACCTTGGAGGTCATACGCGGATGATCTGAAGGAGAGTGGAGGATGCATTAGTAGCAAGGGGCAGGAACCAGGAATCAGAAGCAGGAACCAGGAGCAGAAACCAGGAATCAGGAGCAGGGACTAGGAACCAGGAGTAGGAACCAGGAATCAGAAAACAGGAAGTTGTCACGATCAATCAGCACTGGAAGGAAATCAGGGAGCCTTCATATAGTGCCGCTCTAGTCTGATTAGAGCTCGCACTGGGTATGTGCAGAGTTAGGCTACACACTGAGCATGTGCAATAAGGTTAATTTAGACATAGGTTTGTGACCCCAAGGTGACCCCAAGCTACATATCATGTCTGAAGTGTTTACCTTTCTGGCTGTTTAATAAAAAAGGAAATAGAGCACATATTATTGGTTTTCCTGCTAGGGGATTGAAAGTAGCTAACTACAAACATAGATACTCGGGGACAAAGGGAGAGAACAAAGCAACGCCTCCTTTAAGCTTATGTTTTTAGTGCAGAAGAATGGTATCTTGCCATTTTGTGAGCATTGCAATACCGCTGATATTAATATGATATTAAATTAACAGTATGTAGATTTTTAAAGCTCCTGAAGAATTTGAATGCACAAAAGTGTCCCAATTTACCCTAGTAACACAATAGTATTGAGACAGATATTGCCTAAACCTAGGAGCAAGAATATTATAAAAAGTATAGAAAACCAATGGGTAAGAGTACTGGCTGGTATAGTGTGGATGTGGAAGCAAACATTGGGAAGACAGTGTTGGCATAGGTGCAAGGGAGGACAGGTGGATAAAAAAAGGTTTGTAGGTTTATTCTACAAAGGGAAGAACTTGGAGTCAGTAAAAGGCTCTCATGTAAGACATCCCCCAGAGAGACGTCATGATACTAGAACCTGCCCACCATCCCATTGCAGGTCTGAGCCTGGGATGGGGGAGTGGAAAAGAAACAGAAGGGCATTAATAGAGACACATCATACAGACATACAAAGAGCTAGCAGTTCTTTACACATGAAGGCATTTTCTGTAATCGATAAGCTGACTTCAAACAGATTTAGGAAAAATATTGTGGAGAAATACAGTAATTATTTTGTACTGTTGCATTATTGTGTTTTTACATCTGTATTTTAACTCTTCCTTGTTTTCTTTAAATTGAGATAAAAATAGTTTTCATAGTCATTTATGCATTAGGTATAATAGTTACTGTAGCTTGTAGACACTAATTCAGCAACAATTCAGCAACAGCTAAGATGGGAACTATATTACTACTGCAGAACTGTTTAGTTTACCCTTATGTGCTACTTCCTTAGGTCATTGGACTTCAGGGTATTTAAGTAATTAAAAAAGGATCATGTATATAGAGAAAGAAAGTATTGTTGTTAGAGTTTCATCTAATTTTATTGTTTCTTCCCTTTTTTTGAACTATGTATTTCTTGCAAGGGATTCATTAGTAACTAAGCTTTCATTATTACTTGTATGTTTTGCCTCATTGTGAAGGTCAATTTCTTTTACCACGGATATATCTTTAAATTTGCTCCTTAACATTCGTGGTTTTCTGGGCAAAGTAATGTGTTAGTGTTATTTTAAGCAATTAAAACTTAATGAAGCAGGATGTTTTTTAACACAAGTCAATTGTGCTTATCCTCCCCATCCGAGATTTCTTATCATTTCAATTACCTATTCAGCTATACACTCGTTTAGTGTTGTTGTAAAATTCTCTCTGAAGATTCATCTCAGCATTTTGGAAAGCTCTTGCAAAGCAAGCATTATGTTTTTAGTATGGAAATAACTTTCCTCAATGAACCAACTGCAGTGCAATAGCCATTTATAAGTTCTGACACATGGCTTGACAAATGTGGCATATTTTAAACAAGTAGATTCAAGAATAAAAAATATTAAGAAAGGAAGCTAGCTAGAGGAAAGATGGCAATGTCATTTTTTTAAATAAGCATTGCATTATCACTTCTTAGGGGCTAAGGCATCAAGTTTAGTGGTTTGGTGATTTTCCTTGTGATTTGCTTAAAACAAAGCCTTGGGAAGTTTTATTGATTTTTTATTTTTTATTGTGAGAAAACAAAAATCGCTGTGTTGCAACAGCATCAAGTGATTTGTATCCTTGCATCTAAATAAGTGATTTTACCTGTAGTATGTTATGAACATGTTTGCATTGCATGTAGCATGTTATGAACATTTTAATTATATATATATATATATATATATATATATATATATATACATACATGAACTTTTTACTCTTATTATTAAAATGTTATATTCTTTTACTTTCTTAAAATGAATGTAAACTCAAGGGTCCATTCACACCTGTCCACCACTGTATATTGCCATAACACACACAGTAAAGTCCTTAGTACTGCATTATATGTCAACATGGTACACGTGTTTTATACTCAAATGCATTAGGGCAACTCAGCCTAACACATGTTCATGGCAGAACACCTTTTTCAAATTGTAACATACTGTGGTATACTTCATTGGAAAAGATTAGCGCATATATGATTTTTGGTCTGTTCTAGAGGGTTGGCGGTGCACTTATTTCAATGAAATACATGTTATTGCATTACATTACGTGCCCTAGGGAACATGCTTTAACAGACCAGGATTGAAAGGTGTGAATAGACACTTAAAAAACTGCTGCCTATTTTTTATACGATATTTGGGCCAGGAAAGTTCACATTCTGTCTTGATTTGATACCCCTAAATGTCTGATTTCTCTTCTTCGCAGATCTAAGCTCATGAAATGGAAAAGGCAATTTCTCCCTCTTATAAGCAGGAGTAACCTTGTTGAAAAAAATTTGGTTCTCCTGTTTCTTTATTAATTTCACCTTCCTAGATTCATCTATATATAAGGGCAGTGGGATAGGCTACCTCTAGTATGTGCCTTTAACGTATTGCAACTCCTAAGGCTGAAGGGTGAGTGGTATTTCTTTGTCTATTTCACTTTCTAACAGTGCAGTTGGTTATTGTTCACATCTGATTTCCCTCCCAGGCTGATGATTCTGCAGCCATTCTTAAAGTTGCAGTGGGTGGGGTCCTTTGAAGATTTTAAGCATTTGTCCTTCAGAGGTGTTGAAGCACCATATGCTCTTACCTGCAATTCAACATCAAGGCATTGCAAAGAGTTCAGAGGATGCACTGTCTCAAATAAATCTTTTTTAACTTATTTGCGGCTGTGGGGGGATCCTTCTTTCCCCAAGTGATAATCATATATCCAGTAATATAGTCTTGAAAGGGGGTCTACTATTTATTTAATATTGTGCAGGAAGACCGGTTGGCTTTGTTTGATGAACTGAGGGAAGCCTTCCAGTTACAAAACCATTATCTGTTTCAATATTTCCAATTGTGCCACACATGCAGACCTCGGTTTGGTTCTGACAACTTAGATGTAGAGGTCTCTACTCTTGAATTGCCGCTGCGCGCTCCTTCTCTCAGTAATAGGCTCTCTTGGGTATAAACACTTTTGTTCTTAACTTACCACTCATTTAAATCTATGCAGATGCACCTGCGCTAGTGATTTTCAGGGGATGGATGAAGATTGTTGGGATGACATTTGGGAATTCACTTTCTGGTTTTGGGTAGAGATTTAGGATAGAGAGAGTAGTGGCTCATTCACTACAAGATTATTGACAGGATCTATTTTACTCCTGGTACGCTTGCTTTTCTCCTGTTGTATCCTGTTGGAGTTGTTGCCTTCTTGAAGGTGGGTTCTTCCACATTGTGCTTTTGATTGATTATACCGTTAGTAATATGTGATTATTAGTGTTGATGTTCGAATTCGGGTTGTCCCTATATTCGACCCGAATATGGCTGTTCGAATTCGGGTTTTTTTTTCTTAAATTATTTATTTAATTATTAAAATAATTTGAAATTAAAGCCTTGTCCTATTTTTTACTTATATTTTAACCCTTTCAGGGAATGAGTAAGGGGATTTATGTACCCCTGTACTCATTCCCCAGGGTGGTTTATCCAGCGTTTTAATTTTTTAAATGTTGCAAGCAACGTTTAAGTTAGCGCTCAAAAACGTGCCTGAAGGAAACGTCCTAACGTGTAGATTAGCCCATGGGAATGCAGTCCGTGTAGACTAAAGCTGCATACACACGTCCAATAATTATCGTTAGAAACGACCGATGAACAACCGGTTGGCCAAAAAAAGTTACCAAGGGCGTCGACGAATGAGGATCGTCGTTGGAAATGAACGACCGCCACGGTGGATCTGATTGGCCGACGATCTTTCACTATCTATCGTGTGTACGGTCGTTCAGTGATTGTGCATGTGTATGCGGTACACTTTCTCCTTTACATGTCCCTTCCTGCATCGTTCAAACTATTGTATCTAGCGTGTGGACACTGTTGGTGGATTATATATGAACGATCATATTGTTACAGCATGTACAGAATTGTGCACAAGATGATTGTTCAAGTATAATCGTACATAATCGTTGATCGGTCGTAATCGTTCATTTTCTAACAATAATTATTGGAAGTGTGTACCTAGCTTTAGCCTAATATTGAGAGAGGTGCTCTTTAATCTTCATGTGAAGTACAGGGGTATGTAATAGTGTTATGTATCTTTTTACAATGTATCTTTTTATGTATCCTTTTACAATGTATCTTTTTATGTATCCTTTTACAATGTATCTTTTTACATCTGTTTGTAGGCTGTAGAAGCTCTACACAGTGCTGAAAAAAACCCGAATTTTTCCTCCCATTGACTTTAATGGTGTTCGACTTTGAAATTCGACCACCCGAATAATTTTGCTGCATTCGAGCGAATAGCTGCTGAATCGAATAGTGAGCTATTCCACCAACACTAGTGATTATTATTGATTATGACATTGAAATGGAAGAATCTTTCCCACCCACACTGGCAACCTGGAAGACCTTTAATAATCTGTCTTTACCTTTGTTAAAGGATACTTACACTAGCAGAGGACAATTCACAATTGAGAGAGAGAGAGACTTTTTAAGCTGAATAAAGAGTCTTTTAGAGGTTTGACATTTGCAATCAAATTTCTGTCTGTATGTTCCACAGTTAGTTAATTTTCTCTATTTTGTTTTTATTCTGTTTGTTTGTTCTTTTTTGTACTGTTTGAAATTTGTTTAATAAAGTGATTTTGGATTTACAGCTCATGCCGTAATTTTGGATAAAAAAAGTGTGAAAAAGCATTGCAGCTTGGCTATTATCCTATTTTGAACCCTGATTTTGTGCCTTATAAATATTGTAAAATTTCTTGTTTGTGTAAGGTATAGTGTTACACTGTTTTTTGACTTTTTTATAACCAGGGTATATCAGATGAAGCCTGCCAGAATTATCTACTAGGCTATAACCCCATCCTTGTCATAACAAACTTCCCATATGACTAGGATTTTATGATTATACCAGCTCTTTATTACAAACTTCAAAATACAAATGATAATTAAATTTAATATTGTGCCATCTGTGTACTATTAGATAAATATTCATTTCCAACTGCATCCAAAACGTAAAACATTTTTTTCCAGGAATACACTTAGCAAAACATAATAACAATACATAACTTTAAATTGAGTCAACTGTCATTGAAGGCATCAGGTATGAACATCCAACCAGACAACAATATCTGTGGACCACCCGTGGACAATATTCTGTATTGTCATAGACCCCCTGTTTAACTGTACCTCCTCTTACAGTAAACTTTCTGTGGAATACAAATACACAAACCATAGGTCCACAGCAACAGGACCACACAAAGAGGGATACCATACTTTACATTGTGTCCAAGGATGGTAAGTTCTTTGGACATTAGTCATATTGAGAGTGCTACTGCCCTGCTCTACCATGCTATTTAATTTGGTAGCCCTCTCCACAGAGAACTTTCCCTCTCCCAGTTTGGTCCTCCTTCTACTTCTAAACTCTCAGAACTCTCTGTCTGTCTGGCACCACCTAAACTCTACCATGCTCTCCTATTGTTTGTCTTTGTGTTGCTGGTTTTCCTGCTTAATGGCTAATGTTCCGTTATTAGCCATTAACGTAATTAACTGCTAATTGTCTAAGCTTTAAAAAACATGTGGTACTGCATTTTTATGCTGGAGAGTGAGAAAGAGTTAACATCTTTGTGAGCTTTTATTTTCTGTCTTTGACCTTATTGACCTTATCGGTTTGATTTTTCTTCACTTACAGTCATTCTTATGCCTGTAGAAGAAATGGCATCACATGTCATAGACAGCAATAATAACATTGTAAAAAGTTCTGACCCTTTGACCACTATTTTCAAAATGTGTATATTCCATCACCTTTCCCAGACCAAAAAAGTGAAGGGCAATTTCCCCAATAAGGCCACCGACAACAGCTAGGAACTTGTCAAAACATGCTGGAAACTGTAACCCTTCAAAACTTCTAATAAAATAAGTTTTGACTAGAGATGGCATTAACTCAACAATTGAACTGCTTGAGTATTTTCAAATGTTCTTATTTGTATATATCAGTTCACATGTATGCATGCTATCAGTTTGACATTTTGAGAACAACATTTCCAAATCTGCAGGGTAAATGGCCAGTGGGTAGCTGCAACAGGAGATGTATTTATGTACAGAATTGTGAGTATATTTAAATGCTAGATATTACTAATATTATTTTTTAAATACCTTCTGTTCTGATAAAATCCTGTGTTTTACATATTGTTAGACATGTAACCTAAAAAAAGAGATTTCCTAATTATGGTATCATGTCCCCATTAGACATATATCATAACCAGACCAGAAAATGAGAAAACGGGACTTTCAAGGTATGCAAAATGTAACAGTCTACACTTTAACCTCCCGACCGTTAAGCCCGACCTTCGTACGGGCTAAAAAAAGCTGCTCTTTTCGTTAAGCCCGAGATTTTCCGTACATTAAAATCCCCACTTACCCAGGTAAGTGGGGATTTTAATGTAGGGAAAATCTCGGTCCCCCTGTGCTCATCCAGCGTCGGGTTCGTTTTCCAGCGTCGTCCTCCGTCGATCATCGTCCGTCGGTCTCCCTCTCCAGCGTCGGGTGCCTTCTCGTATACCAGCGGGACCAGGTAAGAAGCCGGCCAACGGAGGAAAAAAACAGCCGGCCGGCTTCTTGTGCGTGCGTCCGCGATGACGTCGGCGCGTGTGCGGGAAATTCAAATTGAAACTCATTCATTCATTTTGTATTGGACTGGATACAGGAATTTGTATTCAATCCAATACATAATGAGAGTTTGAATTTTGTTCTCATTTTGTATTAGATTGAATACAAAGTCCTGTATCCAATCCAATACAAAATAATAGAAAATATATTTATGTGGTTTTGTCTATAGGTATGTGACGTTGGACACTAGGGAGGTGTTTTAGAAAAATATATTACTATACATTATACCGAATTATCGCATTTTCAGTATTTTTCATTTATTTATGTATTCTTGTTTAAGCTGAATTTTGTGTTTTTCCTTTAATTTTATTAAAAGTAATTTTTTTTTTACATGATTGTGTGTTTTAAACATTTTTTATATTCATTATACCTATTAGACCCCTATTCGGACATATTTCTGTAAGTTACAGGTCTACAATTTAAAAAAAAAAAATTTCATGAAAACCTGTAACACTTTTGGTACAGAAATCTAGACCTCAGTGTAACGCCCAGGTGGTTAATGAACAATTAGTTAGTTTAATTAAAAATTAAAAACATACCAAACACAATTGGCCAAATTGGAGCCATGATGTTACAATAATATTACGTAACAATCACTGTGTTCCTCAAATATGTTTGTAATAATATTTTTATACATGTGATTAAACTTTTTTTTACCATAATAGGGCATGTAATACTTCTGAAAATAAAATATGTTGATTTAGCTGGTGTATTACATGCTTTGATCATCCCTAAAAAAGTAAAGTGGGATAAATCTAATGCAATAGTTACCTAGTGAATACTTTTCACTAGGCTTAAAGGACCTAGTGCTTATATGTATATTACAGTTCCAGTGAATCCTATTTCGTATTTTATTTCACTGTCTGAAATCTTTATCTTGTTTCTGAATCATTTGCATCCATTCTATGCTACACTGCACTAGCACACTTCCATGGAAGGAAGCAAATGCATAACATCTCAGCAGAAACTGAGAGATGAGTGGCTCTGATTACTGAAGATTATATAAAATATTTGTATTCTACTCAGACAGCACTAGAAGTTTCAGGGCTTTCAGAATTAAATAACCTATTTACCAGATGAATTCTATTAACAAAGAAGAACAAATCAGCCTCCTGGGATGAAGAAAAGTACTCAATTATCTCTAGTATATGGCATTTGCAAAATCATTTTGCAAATGGTGTGTGGGATTTCTTTAATAGTTACACAGTGTTGATTTTGGTCATTTATGCGATGGTTAACTTGATTGCCTTTATACCTGTCTCAAACAGTATAAAACACATCTATTTTTATATTTTACATTTAGAAGAATTTCACAGTTCATTTAATATCTCAACTGGATTACGAGTATTGTAAGAAAAACTTAACTAAAATAAATGTTTCCTGTATGTAAATTTTCATATGGTTTAGAGCAGTAGGTCCACACTCTGGTCTAGTAACAGTGGTGTTATTTGGAACAAAAACCTGCAGTATGCACCTGCACCTGCAGCGCCATGAGTATTTTCCAGGGTGTCTTGAATCTCTCATTCCTGTTGCAGAACATGCATTGGAGCCATAAAGAGTATCATTCTCCAATGCATGTTGTGGAGGGCAGTATAACAGGGGCACTATAGGTAGTGCAGGATAAGGAGGGCACTGTAACTGAACTGTAACTGAAAGCATTATAATGCTAAGCCCTATAATGGTGGAAGTATAGGAACCATAAAGAGAAACACTATAAAGAGGGTACTATAAAGGAAAACAATATAACATGGGTGCACCAATAAAGAAAACACTATAATGGAGGCATTATAATAAGGACATAGAAAATAAGACAATTATATTATATAGGAGCGTTTAAAGAGAAAACACTATAATGGGGGCATTAAAAATGAATTTTTTGGGGGGTTACTGGAAAATATGACATACTAAGGAGCAAGATTGTACAGTTGGAATACGGACCTTACCAAGGTGTTAAATTCGGTGTCTCAAAGGCACACTAAACAATCATAAATCTAGACTATTCTTGCTGTGAATGGGACTTTGTGACTTCCTAAATTAATAAAGTTCTTTTACACAGAGGCATCAACATGGGAAATGCTCATACTGGCATTATCTTGGAGTATGCAATGACATCCAAAACAATATACTATATATAGATGGATCTCAACAGAAAACATCCAAACTGGTGTAAAGGCATAAAGTATTGCCCAGAAGTCTATACACTTGAGATACTGGTAAAATGTCAGAAATCTGCATCCTAATCCATATTGTGTATTAGTGGAGTGTATTTTGGTAAAATGTATTATCACTAAAAATTACCTATTTCATCAGATACCGTTTACCCAAACAAAAACAGATATTTAGAAAGCAGTGAATCTGACTTTTAGCAGATATTCTCTGCTGGATTACTGGACTATCTTTGCTGGATATCAGGTCCACTGCTTTAAACATATATCGCCTACTTTCACTCATTAGGATGCTGAGTTCTTTCGATTTGTGTTTTTCCCCTTGCTTAGAGTAGCGAATAATTTGGGGCTGATTTATTAAAGCTCTCCAAGGTTGAAGTAGATACACTTTCATCAGTGAATATGGGTTATTCAGCAAACCTGGAATGGATTTCTTCAAATTTATTTGTCCAGGTTTGCTGGATCACACAGCTTCACTGATGAAAGTGTAGCCTCTCCTATGTTGGAGAGCTTTATTAAATCAGGCTCTTTGTGTACCTTTATTTTCAATATTTTTCCATATCTCAGTAAAAAGAAAAAATCTTATGTAATGAGAATAATTAGATGGCATTGATTAGCTCATAAACAGGTCCATGACAATTGAAAGGAACTTACAAAATTCTCAACAGCTCCCATTGCTCCCTTAAAAACACTAAAGAGACAAAACATAGAGAAATGCAGAAAAAGGATGAAAAAAGAAGGGAGGGGTAGTAACCCAGGGGGCCAGATGCCAACCACCCCTGCTTCCAGAGCGTCTGGTATCAACAATATCAATACAAATCAAATCAGAAGCACTGCATAGTAAGCATATTTCATAATTCCATATGTTCATTCAATATATACCCCATATTTCTATACTTTGGACATCTTTTATGCAGACTCAAAAGTCAGAGGAGGTTAAAGTGGAATGGACTTCCAGTGTAGGGTAATAAAACATCTAGCTGCTATAAGGTTCTGGGCAAAATGGGCATTCATTGTTTTGGACAAGCCTGAAATATAAATATTCAATAAGTGAGTAAGGTATAAATTGCATTTCAGCCAACTGAGAGGGAAAGTTTTTAACTTCAGACCAACAAGTAACAATGACTGGGCAGGTCCATGATATATAAAAATAATAAGCCTACAAGCCTGGCAGCCACAGAATAAATTACTAGTATTAGGAAATATCGTCTGTGTAGCAATAAATGGAAGAAGGGGGAGCTCATATATTGCCTGCAAATCTGCAAAGGAGAGAAGCTCCCTTATAAGCGAACAGACAATAAGACCAAAGCAAAAAAGTCTTTTGGAGCACCAGGGCTGTATTATTTATACATTTTTTCAAACTTTTTGTAAATTTTTAATAAAGAATTTGTAAATAATAAATAAAGTAAAGGTACAGAAAAAAAAAAGACATAGACAAAAATATTACCATCCTTTCCTACCATCCAATATGTTTTTAAATAATTTTAGCAACATGATGTGTTGCTAATACCGAAATGTTATTAGTATATTTACAGTAGAACTTCTGTTCTCACGCTGTACAAGAGAGGATGATGACCGGAGGTCTAAACAAGTCCTTGTTCTGACTTTTCACACTGGCTCCATTTTGTTGCTATATTGACAGTAAATCTGTGTCATCATGTTCTTCAGCTAGTACAGGAAGAAGATTATCCACCTGTATTTGTCATCAACTACTTTTTTCTGTCTCACCATGCAGGGCTTTAAAACCACTCTATGGTCAAAAAGGGACTAAGCCAGATGCTTGTGACACACAGGAATGGTAGATTTTAGTTGATAAACAACAGATGCTGTAAATCTCTGCTGATCTACTAACAAAATTGACACAACAGGTGTTAAAATCCCACAGAGGGTATCAATCAAAAATGAAAAATATATACATGTCATGTTATGTCATGCAACAGGTCAATCTACCCACTTTTACATTTATATATTAGTCAAGTTATCATTATTAACAAATTGTAAGGCAATCATGTTACATTCTTTCTATACATATTGCTGTTGTTGTTTTTTAACTTATACAACCTGTTAAAAAAACTATTCAAAAGAACACTTTACATACATTAATAAAAGCAATTAAGGGCCAAACATGTGCTTTTATAATTTCATAAGCAGATGGGCACAGCATGTATATACTGAAAATATATGAAACAGAGAGATAAACAACCTTCTTTTAATGTACAAGCCAGCTTTCTTCTTATTTATGTGAAAATGTAATTATAAACATGGAGTTTTTAGTATTATATTTATGGTATATTTATATTATTTCCATAAAAGTACTTTTATTACATCACCAATTACCATTTATTACATGCAAAAATACCACCAGGACCTATATTTTAAATCCTCCTGTCTAATTGCCTGGTAAATTATATTGCTTTATATATTTTTTAAACAATCTTTTGTTTTCTGTACTACTAATTAGTACTTTAAGGAACATATGGGCCAATAGACTTAAAAAGCAAACTTTTAATAAATAAATAGCAATCTTTTGGTGAACTCTGAGTGTTTGTATAGGTATTGGTAAAGTATAGTGCCGTACCTTAGGGTAAAAAGGTATGGTACCTTACCTTTTTTACTCCATTGCAGATAAAGTTGGCATGAGGGCAAGTTTCTTTGGCATGCAAAGTGTACATGAAGACGTGCAGGTTTATTTCAAAATAAAATGTATAGTATAGTTGTAAATTTACATACATTCAAATTAGAACCCATATTATGCCCCACAATTAAACCATGATAATAAAAGTTTAATAAAGAAAATCTGGGGAGTAGGCCATATACTATTAGTTGTAGCGTGAAGGAAATTATATTGAACTGATTCATGCCTCTGTTGGGAATTATCTGTCACTCACAGCAATTCCCTACAGAGCAGTACAGATCATTTAATTTGTATTTAATTTCTTTTCTTTACTTATTAATTTCAGGTAAGGACCAGCTTTTGTTAAATATGGTTGAAAATTATCCCTTGTAATATGATCAAGTAACAACAATGTGAACATTGTACATTCTGTATTTAGTCAGTATTGTTTGTAGTGTGAAAGTACAATATTGTTGGCAAACCCATATGTGCAGGCATGTCAACTGTTTTTTTGTTTTTGTTTTTTACTTTTCTCACTGGCATTCTGGATTATGTACATTCTTTTTTCATGTGATCTTTGTTATTTGCTCACATTCATATGTCTTTGAGGCTCTTTAAAGGAAAAACATAAGTCATAAATAGCAAGCTGGATGATTTACAACATGTTAATGTAACTAGAGGGAGAGGTAGGGTCTCCCAGAAAAGGAAGGCCAGCCCTGTGTTTGAGCACCCCAACATGTTTACAAAGTTATGTGAAGATGTGCAGGTGGCAGACCCAGTGGTGGCAACTCTAGATGTTACTGCTACCCCTAACAGCCGGGAGACCAGCACATCTAGTAGTGGTCGGGAGGGAAACGCAGGAAGGAAAAGACAATTGGTAGTCATAGGGGATTCTACGATCAGGAGGATGGATAGAATAGTTTGTCGTCCCAATCCTTTCAACCGAATGGTTTGCTGTCTCCCTGGTGCCAGGGTTCGGCATGGGGTGGATCGAGTGGAAAAATTACTGGGAGTTACTGGACAGGACCGAGCTGTCCTGGTCCATGTTGGAACCAATGACAGGATAGATGGAAGATGGGGGATCTTTAAAAAACAGTTTAGGGAACTAGGTTTCAAGTTGAAGAAAAGGACCTCTAAGGCTATGTTCTCTGGAATATTGCCTGTGCCATCCACAACACAGGAAAGGCAGAGGGAGCTTAGACAGCTAAACACATGGCTTAAGTCCTGGTGCAAAGGGGACGGGATTGAGTTCATAGAGCACTGGGCTGACTTTTCATTGGGGTACAACCTGTATGCCAGGGATGGTTTGCACCTAAATGCAGCAATGGTTTAAAGAGCCTGTTCACCAATGCTAGAAGTCTAGCAAACAAGATAGGGGAGTTGGAAGCATTAATGAGTGAGGAGGATTTTGACATTAGTTTGTATTGCTGAATCCTGTCTTTGTTCTTCACATGACTGGGCTTTCAATATACCTGGGTATACTCTCTTTCGTGAAGACAGAGTAAAACGAAAGGGTGGTGGTGTCTATCTGTATGTGAGACGTGATCTAAAAGTGAACGTGAAAGAAGAAATTGCAGATGGAACCAGCGATGAGTTTGAGGCATTATAGGTGGATGTAATGTGGGTTGAATAACACACAATTAATTATTGGAGTCTGCTTTAGGCCCCCCAGTGCTAAGGAAGAAATTGAAAATCAACTACTAGCACAGATAGAAAAAGCAGCAAAAAGTGGCAGTGTTTTAATCATGGGAGATTTCAACTACCCTGACATTGACTGAAGCAATGGTACTACAGGAACAGCAAAAGGGTCCTTTGTGAATTTGTTACAAGATAATTTTATGGTACAGTTTATAGAAGCCCCAACTAGAAATTATACTCTTCTGAACCTAGTTCTTTCTAACAATGCAGAGCTTATAACAAATGTGCATGTAAATGATAATCTGGGTAGCAGTGACCATAATATGCTTTCATTCAATGTAAACTGTAAACAGGAAGCAAACACAGGAAAGATAAAAACATTTAATTTTAAGAGAGAAGATGTTCCATTATTAAGGACGACTCTCTGTGACTTGGACTGGGAGACAATGTTGACAGAACAGAAATGGGAATGTTTCAAGTCTGTTCTACAAAAGCACACTGAAAAATATATGCCAATGGGTAATATGTTTAAGAGGCTAAAATTAAAACCTATGTTGCTCACATCTGATCTTAAAAAAGCCATAAGGAACAAGAAAAGTCCATTCCAAAAATATCAAAATGAAGGATCACCTTCATCATTTGAAAACTATAAATATTATAACAAAAGATGTAAAAAGGAGATAAAATTTGCAAAACTTCTAAATGAAAGACAGATTGCAAAGGAAAGAAAGGCAAACCCCCCAAAAATGTTTAAATTTATTACTAGCAAAAAGATCAGATCTGAGCATGTAGGCCCCTTAAAGGGAAAATGGAAAATGGCAGAGGTCAAGTCCAAATTCATAATAGCAATGTCACTGCCTTAAATAAGTCACAATGACTCAGAATTGATATGATTGAGAAACAGCTGGGAAAAATTAAGGTTGACAAAGCACCAGGACCTGATGGATTACATCCACGTGTTCTCAAAGAGCTGAGCTCAGGTATTTCAAAGCCATTATTTTTAATTTTTGGAGACTCTTTAGTCATTGGCAAGGTACCGATGGATGGGCGTAAGGCCAATGTGGTTCCTGTCTTCAAAAAGGGAGCAAAGTCATTACCAGGTCACTACAGACCGGTTAGTTTAACGTCCATAGTTGGAAAGGTCCTAGAGAAATTAATAAAGAACCACAAAGAAGAGTTTCTGCTAGAAAATAATATTATAAAAGAATAGTCAGCACGGCTTCAACAAACAAAACAAATTTGACACTGTACCCCACAGACGGTTAATATGCAAGTTAGGGTCAATAGGTTCAGAAAAGTAAATCTGTGAATGGATAGAGAACTGGCTTAAAGACCGCATCCAGAGAGTTGTAGTTATTGATTCATACTCTGAATGGTCTAAGGTTATTAGTGGTGTACCCCGGGGTTCAGTGTTGGGACCTTTACTGTTTAACATCTTTATAAATGATATAGAGTTTAGGGTTAAAAGTACCATTTCTGTGTTTGCAGATGACACCAAACTATATAATGGAATTATGTCCATACACGATGTCTCTAATCTACAAGCAGACCTGAATGTACTGTTTGATTGAGCAGCCAAGTGGCAAATGACATTTATTATAAATAAATGTAAAGTTATGCTAACAACATGCATTCTTCATACTGTCTAGGGTGAATACACTTGGGGGAGTCAGAAATGGAAAAGGATCTGGAGGTTCTGGTAGATCGTATACTTAATAAAGCATGCAATGGCAAGCTGCAATATCTAAAGCTAGTAAAGTACTTTCTTAGTATTAAAAGAGGAATAGACTGCAGAGATGGAGACCTAATCCTGCCCCTGTACAAAGCATTGGTCAGACCACATCTGGAATACGCAGTCCACTTTTGGGCACCAGTTCACAAAAAGAACATTGTAGAATTGTAGAGAGTGCAGAGAAGGGCAACTAAATTAATAAAAGGAATGGAGGAGCTCAGCTATGAGGAGAGATTAGCTGAACTGAATCTATTCCCCTTAAGAAAAGACCTTTAAGGGGGGATATGATCACCCTTTATAAATATATAAACGGTCCATATAGAAAACTTATTTCCCCATTATTCACTTTTGAGATCATTACAAAGAACAAGAGGGCACTCTTTGCCTCTTGAAGAAAATAAGTTTTAGCTCCGGACAAGGAAGGGATTCTTCACTGTAAGGTCTGTGAAAATGTGGAATCGGCTCCCTCAGGAAGTAGTTTCAGCAACTACTATAGATTGCTTTAAGAAAAAGCTGGATGCTTTTCTAGAAGCACAGAATATACCTGGGTTTTAAGGCTTTAAAGTAAAAATAAGAGTGACTGTTGATCCAGGGAACATCCAATTGCCTCAGGGAATCAGGAAGGATTTTTTTCCCCTGTTGAAGCAAATTGTACCAGGGAGTTTTTTGCCTTCCTCTGGACCAACTATGTCTTATAGGGTTTTATATTTGGGATATGATTATTTTCCTAGTGGTTGAACTTGATGGACTTTTTTCAACCTAACCAACAATGTAACTATGCAACTATATTTTAGGTTTGTATAGGTTTTTACTGCTGCCTACACCCTCCCCTTCCCAATCATTCTGATTTTCTACCAGACAGCACACAGCCAGAAGATTTTTGCACAGAGGATATAAATGCTGTAGGAAGTCACCCCTAACATGGAGAGGAAAGTGTGTACTAGATGTGAAAAGGGGTAGGTTCTTTGAATTCTAAGATTAGGTTAAGAGGCCAAGGGAGTTTGCACAAAAAGTGTACAGTTAGTCCCCGAGTTAAGGACATCCAGCATACGAACGACTACTAGATACGAACAGGGCTTCCCTGCTCGTTCCTATGCAGAACAGAGGCTTTATGGGGGGAGGGGTGGTTTGCATGACTTCTTGTAACGTCTTGTGACGTTTTGTAACGTTTTGTTCTTGTGACGTCTTGTAACTCTTTAATGACTAAGACAATCTACAAGACCAACAAAAAAAAAAAAAAAAAGTTAATGAATGTCTAAGCTCCATAAAATTTTTTTTTTTTTTGCTTTGTTTGTGATTAACTTACAGTGAGGATTTTATACAGTAACTGACACCACACTGCCTAATATTATGTTGAGACAAACATCTGTTCTAACTGTTTTTATTAAAATAATGTACCTGTTCTGACTTACATACAAATTCAACCTACAGTCCCTATATCGTATGTAACCCAGGGACTACCTGTAGTACTTTGAAGCCCAATTGAAATATTAGAAAAAATAATTCAAAAATTTTCTAGGTGTATTAAAACACAAGGCATGAGGCTGCCCCTCTACTAAATCAGACCCATGGCTTTGTTCTCTACAGATTAAAAAAAAAAAAACAGCTTTTTCTCAGCAGAGGGCATGCATGATCTCTTCAACGAGATTACAGCAAGGGTCCCACTTTGGCTGGGGAAAGGCTTTTCTATTCAAGTTGTGATTGCTTTCTTACATAAACTTGCACACATTTAATTTCATTACATCTGAAATGTATTTATCTGATTTTAAGTGAACATTCCATTGGGCTTTAAGCATGCCATGCCTTGAAAAGCAGGATCATTTAAACTGATTTAAGAAGAGCATTTAGAAAAGTATGAGCCGTGTATGTATTGCCAGACTAACCATACTAAATATGAATATATAATAATAAACATTCTGATTACATTTTCAAATACAAAATGCATCTTTTCAAAATGCTTATCTTACTTCAACATGCTTATGTTATTTTGCTGAATAATGTTACCTCCACCCCTTGCAGATGACATTTAGTTAACAAAAAAAAAATCATTTCAGCTGAAAATACATTTTGAGCAAATGTTAACCATGAATAGCAATTACAGTAAAATGCATCGTTAAAGTTAATTTCGTATTTGTAAAGAAAATTTACTACAAACAAACATAACTGTCAAATTACATCTGATTGAAATGTTTAATCGCTGACTATGAACGTATAAAAAATTTCAATTTAACACCCAATTTGTTTTACTGCATGAAAGAGTGAAAAAGGAATTAGCACATCAGCTGCGTAAAACAGCCATGTGAAACCGCTAACTGCATTAGTCATAAATGTATTAGTAAATAACAATTCAGCAAGTCACCAGTATGTTTGCAGATGCAGAATGCTGCAGTGCTGTTTTGGTAATGATACTTTAAAGAAGGTCATAATGAAACCCTAATATTGAACCCTGGACCGTGGGGACAGTGCAGCAATGTAAATAGGGGAAGTAAAATTTGGACACTATTGTTTCGTTACTTCTATATTACTTCTATACAGGGAAACAGGAATTCAACAAAAAAAAAATGGAAACAAATGGTAAAATTGAATTAAAATTTAAAAAAAAAACCCCACTCACCTTTCTTTTTGCAGACCTGTCGATCCCTCAGGAGGTTTCCTGAATCGGGTCCGGAGTCGTCCTGGCCTTCTACTTTGTCCAGGCATGGATAAAGTGCCAGGCGCCATAGTTTTATTTGCCCTTCTTCTGCTTTCTTCCTAAGTCACCTCATCTCACTCTGTGCATGCATGAGATTGGCAATAATTTTTTCTTACCCTACTGAACCAAAAGCTTGGGCATACGGATTTCAAATACGAGATCGGGCATACGCAAAAGGAGCAGTCAGAAGCCTGCATTACCAAAAAGGGTGTTTTTTTACCTTACATAAAAGAATTCTCCACCCTTTTATGTAAGTAAAAATTTTAGTTTAGGTACACTTTACCATTTGTAGGTTGATAATGTTTGCGCTTTGTTTACTTTTCAAACTACAGCCTAAAGTAGTAGTAATATTTGAGCACACATATGAAAACAGACCTTATGATGATAATAAGAAATATTTGCTGAAATCAGGGAATTTTTGTTATTAAGCATCCCCTACCCCTTAATTATACACCTTACTTTTCACCTAATTGCTCTGTGGCCACCATTCTTAATATATAGGAGTCTTGATATTACAGTACAGCAATGTAGATATAGACAATACAGGGAATGCAAGTTCACTCTTTATTGGTGTCAAGTGACTATATGACAATTGCGCCACTGCAGTAATGCCTCTTCTTTGGCTGCTTTTTTTTAAATAGAAGAGCAGAATTGTGTAAAATAAATATAAAACGGACACTTCTATGGGACTTTCATCATTTATTTATGTATTGTAAATCACATTTTTAAAGCATGTTTTTCTCTATTGCACCCTATCTTTTTTCTGCTGCCTTAACTTCCACTAGAACTACACTAAAACAACATGCAAGCTGCAAATGATGTATGGAAACATTTTTGACAAGCCAGATGTATGTGGCAGAATGTTTTTAATCATTGTGCATGTTGCTGCTTTTGGTCAGGGACTTAGTAACCTGTCACCATCATGGAATGGAGTCATGACATATTGCCGACCATCGCATATATTCCGCACTTTTTCTGCTTGTGTGTATACACAGGTGATAGATACTGTATAGATAAAAACTGTATACTGTAGTGATATCTTTTCCCAGGTGATGTCAATCACATATTAAATGAAAGTGTATTTTTAGAGTCTGTCAGACATGACAAGTATGTTTTTCACTCACATTACTGCTTTCTTTTAATAAAGCAGAACTCCAGGATGCAGGACAACAATACAATGATAGAGTATAGTGAATGTTTAATGAAACCGAACAATGTAACATAGTTGTACTAAAAAACAGAGTTTAAATTAATTCTTTTCTCTTTGGTATTATTTGATTGAATATTGATTCCTCCTGTTGTGCTAGCCTTTGCCTAAAATTACAGTATAAGTAATGCAGAATAAACTAGCTTTTATTACATTTCTCAGCTAGCAATGTGTAAATAATGGTTCTAATGTCTAAGCTACTGAAAAACAACAGCACCAAAATATTTAACAATATAAACATATGACACAATTACAGAGGAAGAAGAAAACACTTTTAATAAAGCAAATCAGCAGGAAATTACTATTTTGTTTTGTTTTTTTGTTTAACTTATTAGCTTTAAGGGTGGTTAGGGACTTGTAGGTAATAAATCTCATTTCTCATAATATAACATTTTTCAAGCTACTCTACATAATGGTTTGCAATTCCCAAATTGAAGTTTTATAACATCTGCTTAGGAAGGGGAAGGGAGATTGACTCCATTTGTTTTATACTATGCTGCCCTTTTTCAAACCTGTATAGAAAAAGCTATCACGATCACATACTACATGCACAAAATAAATACAGTAAGAGTTATCTATATAAAATGACAGAAGGGAAGATATCTGCTTGCCTCTACTGCCCTGGGAGGTAAGTGACCTTTTACCAAGATACATTGCTTGGATATTAACAGCCAATCTTCAGGCTCGAACAAAATCATGTAAGGAAGTGGGGGTGATATGATGGGGAGAAGTGGGGTGGGTCAAAATCTGTATCATAAACATATTTTTTTTCTTTCATAAAATTTATTTCATAAACACAGTTCCATTTCACACCAAGATGACACTTTAGTTATAAATCTTGCTTTCACTTATGTGTATATATGTAGATTGGTAATTTTTTCTTATTTTTTATTGCAAGCCTATATATATTCATAAGCTGAATATAACCTAATACACAAAAGGTACCAGGCTATAAGCAAATTGAATTAGTTTTATTTAAACTCTTCAGCCATGGATCCCAAATCATCTCCAACTTCTCTTTCCAACATTTCATGACACCAGACCTTGTTTTCACTTTAGCTTTAGTTTTTATTTTTACAAGAAAGCATTATAAATTTTATAAATGTATATAAATGTTTTTGAATTGCTGGAATAGTATCATTTGAAAGTGCTTTTATAAGTATTTTATAAGTACACAAGCAAATATACGTTTGTCCAATATTCATGAACACGTAGACAGTCCCACCAAATATCCCTAGGCCAAGATACTTTGTAAACCAAGTACCGAAACATTGATAATGAGAATAGAGGAAACTTTCACGAATATCTGGCATAATCTCCTATAATATTCTTTAGTATATGACTGAATATTTAGGTCTCTATGACTAAGGGCTCTATTTATGAAACTCGGAATCTGATATTCCCTCAGACATTCAGTCATGAGTAATAATTACTGCCATTAAAACACATGGATCTGGAAGATTCCCACAAGGAAATGTCTGATTCCTTGTAGTGTAAGTAGAGTACTGGGATTATTTTTGGTATATAAAGTTGGGGTGTTCCATGATGACATCCATCCTTTACATTAATTTTACACTTTTATTATAGATCTTGCTTTCACGGATATGTTTACTCTTCCCTTTCACAGACAATAACTATATTCTCTTATAGTAACGCAGTTGAAAGCTGTACCGTACCAAGTTACCGTGAACTAAATGTGCAATAAATAAAGCAACACCTTGCAGTGTTGTTCTCCTTTGGGTACTTATAGTTATATTTTTAACCCAAGAATCAGTAGCATTGTTTTACTATTGAAATAGTAGGACATTGAGGCACATGAAAGTCTATATCTGTATTTTCCTAACTGTATCTTTGAATGTGGCAGGCATTCTAGAATTACAAGTCACTATAATATATGAAAAAGAAAGGAATACCTTACACACACATAGAAAAAAAGACTTTTAAAGGAATATTATTTTTATTCAAATAAACTTATAAATATATAATATTTGTATTATGTGAATGAAAAGGCTGGCTTCATTCCCTTGATTCAAGGGAAGAAAGTTTTATGTTATTACCTTGGAGAAGTTGTATTGAAATGGTATTCCACCCCTCGCTCACTATGCCTCCAACTACCTTCCCTGCTGTTGCACAATGGTTAATAAAGCTTCACAGCAGAATAATTTGAATATAGCGTGGGAGGTTTAGAACAGCTTCCATGTTTTCAAGGTTGTCTATGACATCATTCACTAGCTGAGGCTGCTGTGTGGCTACCGGCACAGGAAATGAAGTCAATTTCTCCCACAGAGGTAGAAACAACAAAAAACGAATTCATTTTTTAGTAGGTTATTGTATGTCCCCTCCATTTTACTAATTTTACTCGCTTTCAGTGTGTTCACTAGTATGAGAGAATATACTAAATTGTTGCATCTTTTTACAAAACCTGCAAAAAGAAAATTACGGTTTTATTGAAATTTTCAGAAAAATGCCAATCTGAACTTCCCTCGCTAATGTAAAATCCCTTTTTTCTGAAAGACAGAATTGTGCATTTTTAAGGATAATGGAACTGAATGCTAAAAATTAGGAAACTAACAATTCCTTAGAGTAAAGATGGAAAGAGCTCTCACAGACAGAAATTTTGAAAGGCTTGCTGAACAATAAAGGGTTTTTACTTATCTTTAACTACTTAAATGAAGATATGTATGTACAATGTGAAAGGAACAATTTATGTATCGATCTGTCTATCCAATCAATCAAAATTACTAGTTTCTCTCAGCAAAAGCACAAAAGCACACAGACACAAATAAATAATAGTGTTGTACATAAATTATAAATAAACTGGTATGTTAGATTATTTTTTCCAAACCATTTTACCAGTATTGATATATAATTCCAGTGTATTACCTCGATGTTTACATGCAACTGTACTGCTATAAATCAGCCTAGTATTCAATGCTATATTGAATGTCATTATTACTACACAGTGATGTTCATTGTTCATTGAACAACACTGTGTTCAATATTCTTCTTTTCAAACTGAATATGCTGCAACATTTATGCATTAATATTAAGCGTTTCACCTAAACTGACCTTGTGTTTTGCCCATGCAAGCAGTTTAAACAGACTTTCTTTTAATTCTTCACTTGGGTTACCCAGTAGTGAAGTAAGCTGAAAATCTCCCCATTCCTATGTGACTGCACTTTATTATTAGAGGGAGGAAAGAGATTTACTTTTTCCCTATACCCTATATTTGACAGGGGAGCATACTGAACCTGTTCATTTGCCAGCTATGCCCAGAAGTGAGTAGAAAAGGTGTTTTGCTGAGTACCATTCATATTTGTAGATGAAACATAATTAGCTAGTTTGTGATTAAATCTCAATTTTACTTTTCATTTTGTTTTTAAAAATGTGCCTTCGTTTGTCATAATAAACTTTTCCAAAAGCACCACTTACCTTCCCTATATCATGACATTTCAGTTTGCATTTTGTCAATCCATGTATATGAAGGGCAGGGGGGGGGGAAGGTACAGGGAGCATAAGTAAACAGACTGGTGGAGTAGTAGTTCTGACCAATGTAAGGTAATACAAAATACTGAAGCACTAAAAGTAGTGTGTCTTGTGATGATGAAATACATCATTTTGTTTATTTAGGGCATTCAAGTCATTTAAAGTAAATCCTATTTTGATGTAGTTTTATGTGTGTATCCTTTTTCTAAAAAATGCTATAAATGCCGTTTTTAATGTTTTGCATCCTTTGGTATCTTAGTGCTGACAATCACTGGTGATCTGTTTGCATTCACTTCATGTACTTCAGCAGCCCTTGTATGTTATTCCTCAGGACAAGTTTTTTGATGGTGGCAACTAACAGCACCATGTTTGTGCAATATGTCACCATGTCCAATTGTATTCTCCATTAATGGAGCATTGACAAGATGACAAATAGTAATGAGTGAAACAGAGAAATATATGTTCTCAAAATTTTCATGGAAATATAGCTAAATTTATATACCCACAAGGAGGGGGTGAGTAGTGGGAACTGTTGAAAAGTCTGCAGTGAAAATAAACAAAGTCCATTTTTACTGAAATAAACAGTTACAATTTAGTCAATAAATACAATTTTAAAACCCCTACAAATTTTTTTAGTTAATTGCAAAGCTCCTAAACAAAGTATTGCTTCCAAACTTGCTAAGAGGTTAGCAACCTGATCCTGTATTTTGTTCCACTTTATAGTGATCCAAGATGATATTTTTCACCCTAAGAGGGGATACAGCACTTTGTATATGCTGTGTAGGCATATAAACTGAAATGGTGTTTTGTAGTATAATAATATACTAAATTTGTTGGGCTTAAAAAAGTTTAAAGCATGACAAATCAAATTCATATTTAAGATAATCAGTTGAGTATATATCATCTTTCCAATATCATCAAAAATCAAGAAGGTTGGTTATATTATAGTTAGGTGATATTTTGGGGAAACATTCTCAAATGTATTCATTTAAATTCTGATATGCAAGCTGCTCTGAAATACTGTAAATATGCAAAGTACACCCTAAAGCTTTGGTGGTAACCTGGGGCCTTTTGCACTCCAAACAAATTTTTGTATTGCAGACCAAAACTTATCCATTCCAATATTCTGAATTATTTATTAAGTAAAATAAATACCCTTGATTGAAAGGTATTTTCAATTGTGATATTTCATCTTAGCCATGTAAAATTAAAAGTAGAACATTGATCCGTCTTTTCCTGAAGACATTTGAATATAGGTGGGTAAAAAACAATCTATTGGCCAATACACAGTAAGTAATCTAAGATTAGCTTTATTGGAAATATTGAGCCTCTAATTGAAGAAATCATTGTGATCTTTTTTCAGTTAAAGTACAGGGTTGATATAAGTATTCTTTGACTCTCCCCTTTATTGATATTACATATACAATGATTCTAAAAACTTTTTATAATACATGACTGTAAGGTCATCAGGGTCAGATAATTTTTAATGACCTCTAAAGGATTTTGAATAATGGAACCATTTGCTTTTTTATACTTTTTTAGGTCATTATAAAAAATGGTCTTAGAGACTTTCATGATAATATACAGTACTGTTTTGTGGGCTTTTGCGTAATATTTAAATTAGTCAATCACCGATTTCTATCAGCCTTTGATGTTAAGTAAAGATTTTATTCTTTACAAAGAGTTTATATTTTCCTTCTAATGGCATTGCATGATTGTAAAGTATCTGCTTGTATTTCTCACCACTGAGGACACTGACCAAATTCCCAATTCCATTTGCAGAAATACAGTCCCTAAGTTGCAAGGAACACCATGCTTTCATGTTGCCTGCACACACTCATTATTGTACAGCTTTTCAGCATTTCCGTGAACAGACTGCCTTCTGCTACAAATATTTTAATGTTAACTCATCAGTCCAGTGCACCAGCTGCAAGTTTTCTTGCAGCTGGTGCACTGGAACCAAATAAAGCTAAACTAAATGTGCAATAAATAAAGCAACACCTTGCAGTGTTGTTCTCCTTTGGGTACTTATAGTTACCTTTTTAACCCAAGAATCAGTAGCATTGTTTTACTATTGAAATAGTAGGACATTGAAGCACATGAAAGTCTATATCTTTATTTTCCTAATTTTATCTTTGAATGTGGCAGTCATTCTAGAATTACAAGTCACTAAAATATTTGAAAAAGAAAGGAATAATTTGTTTGAGGTGTTAAAAAAAAAAACTAACACACACATAGAAAAAAGACTTTCAAAGAAATATTATTTTTATTCAAATAAATTTATAAATATATAATATTTGTATTATGTGAATGAAAAGGCTGTCTTCATTCCCTTGATTCAAGGGAAGAAAGTTTTATGTTATTACCTTGGAGAAGTTGTATTGAAATGGTATTCCACCCCTCCTTCACTATGCCTCCAACTGTCTTACTTACAAGTTTTCTGTACCCCAGTTCTTATGTTTTTGTGCATAGTTGAGTTACTTTACCTTGTTTTCTCGCTGGATGTAAGGCATTTTAGCTGTACTTTTTCCATGAAGATATATTCTGGCTAGGATTCTTCAGACAGATGGGTGTACATTGGTCCCAATGGCTTCTGCTAGTTCTGAGCTAATATCTCTCCTGGACAAGATCTGGTTTTGAAGAGAAGTAAGCGTGATGTGTTTTTCATCTGCTGTAATGAGCTTCCACTGTGTTTCCTGTCCTCAGCAATGCCTATTTTTGTGCTTATTCAAAAGAGCTTGAACAACACATCTTGAAACCCCAACTACACTGAATTTTTTGCCTTGCAGCAAAAGACCTTGCTGATATATTATAACTACTTTTTTATTGTTGCTGTGCTTAATCTTTTCATGGTGTATGACCTGTAATATGAACCTTATCTTGGTAGAAGACTTTGGCTGTTCATCATGCAGTATTAAGTCTCCTACAGAGCTGTTTTTGTTCCAATAATGCCTGTGTTCAAACTGCATATAAAAATGATGATCACCCGCACTTGTTTCGCATATTTTTTTAATCATATACCTGATTATAACCCTACAACAAATACTGATTTGGTTTAGATTTTTCTTCTGAGCTCACTTTTCATTTTATACATTGATAAGAATAAACAATTAAATTTATATTTGTGACAGCATTCTAACTTTAAAGCATTTTTCACACCTGTTTAAAACTTCCCTATATATATATTTATGTATTTATTTAAAGACTAGCTACTTACTTGGCATTGCCCCAGGATTTATTCATTGCAATCCTATAAATGTACAGGAAAAGGAACCAAATAAAGCTATAATGGTAAATAAAAAAAAATGTTTTTTGTACACGTTTTAAAAGTATAAGTACAATATAAAATTAAAATACAAATAAATTTAATTACCCTAAATTAATGGCATATGTTCCAATGCTGTTTTAAATGTTTTAATAAGAACACTGTGCTCATGAAACATCCTTTGTAACTTTAGGACAATCTGAAATTTTGTTCCTGAGATGTAGGTGCACCTCTGGTCACTTTCTTTTAGTTCATTTTCAATAAGATATAGTTGTAGAAATTTTGG
>NC_092860.1:109880887-109947541 GCF_032062135.1 Pyxicephalus adspersus | reverse complement strand
TAGTCTTTATGTGGATCATAGTGGAATCCTTCCAATGCTAAGCTAAAATGTTGTGCAGTCCGTGATCGGCTCTTTCTCCCATTTCATGTACTCAGGTCTCACGCTGTTGTACTGTTTATGAAGCTCTAGGTATAGTAGCTCTATCTCTGATATCCTGTAGTCAGGTCTCATGCTGTTGTACTGTCTTTAAAGCTCTAGATGTAGTAGCTCTTTCTCCCATTTCCTGTACTCGGGTCTCACGCTGTTGTACTGTCTCTGAAGCTCTAGATTTAGTAGCTCTATCTCTGTTATCCTGTAGTTGGGTCTCACACTGTTGTACTGTCTTTGAAGCTCTAGATGTAGTAGCTCTTTCTCTCATTTCCTGTACTTGGGTGTCACGCTGTTGTACTGTCTCTGAAGCTCTAGATATAGTAGCTCTATCTTTAATTTCCTGTACTCTGGTGTTATGCTGTTGCACTGTTTCTGAAGCTCTAGATGTAGTGGCTCTTTCTCTCATTTCCTGTAGTCGGGTGTCAAGCTGTTGTACTGTCTCTGAAGCCCTAAATGTAGTAGCTCTCTCGCGCAGCGTGGCAAGTCTTCTATTCCTGTCCTTGGGATTTTCTTGTCTACGATGTTTCATTTTTTTTGTCTTTGATTGCACAATTGCCTTACATTTTCTCAAAGGCATTATTACAGGCCAGAAATTTGTAAAATAGTCAAAAAAAAAATGTAAGCAAAAGGCACGCTGTCACTGAGCAATACATAAACACATACATGCAAATATACCTCTGACATATACCACAACACTGTACAAGGGTCAGAGGTGCACTCACATGAGTCTGAGTCATATGTCTAGCAAGTTTGGTTGAAATGTGTCGATGCGTTTCCGAGTGATGGTGGAACATAGCAAGTTTGGTTGCAATGTCTCCATGCATTTTCTAGTGATGACATACACACATACATACATCCAAATATAGCTCTGACATATAGCACAGCGCTGTACACTCACAGGAGTCTCATATGACTGTCATATGTATGGCAAGTTTGGTTGAAATGTCTACATGCATTTTCAAGTGATGGTGGAACATACAAACATACATTCAGTTTTATATATATAGAAAACAGGAAATCTATCATTTCAAAAATATCATGAAGTTGATGCCACAAAGAATAAAACAGATAAATGCATGTATCAGTACAAGTGGTGCAAACTTTCCTAATGTTGCCCTGGCATCACTGCTATCACTAAATTCAAATGAAGTTTGAAATAGGCTATTATATACAAATAATTAATATTGATAATAAAATATACCTTTGCTAACTATTTTACACTTTTATCCATAAAAAAAAAAACAATATCTGTAAACAAAAGTATACTACGAACCTAAATAAACTTGATGTTGGTAATTCATGTTGGATTAAAATAGATTTATTAGACCTTTAATGACCACAATGAAAACATCATCTCCTACTATTGTTTATGCTAGCAGTTCTATGTTTGTAGCAATGGGTCAGAAGACAGCAGTGAATCGGAAGATGGCAGACTCCAAAACTGTAGTTCAAACAGGCTCCCACCTGTCTATTTATTAGCACTTTCACAAAAAACAATAAATAGTAGCCCGGGTGGGCAACTGGCTACCTCACTGGGTGCCCTAGCTCACTAACACAAACACTGGCCCTAATTCATCAATGAAATCTGCGCTCGCTGGTTTCAGGCATCGGAAGCTTTTATATAGGCGCCTATGTAGAGGAGTTGAATTCGGTTAACTCTTGCCTAACAGGAAAAAAATAAGTGGTTTAAAAATATGCTGTTTTCTTAGCGCACATAAATGTTTAAAACATTTATTGAATGATTTTTTAGGGGAACAGTGACTTTTAATGCAAGCTCGCCAGTGTAAAGCTGCCGGAGATGCGCGGCCCTGGCCGCGAGCTTTTTCAGTTGCTGAATTGCGCGACGGCGTACGATTTCAAATCGCGAATACGAATGCGCGAGCGTCCCATTCTGCTTGATGAATTAGGGCCACTGTCTCAGTATCAGTATTGTTTACTCACAGTTTTGTAGTCCTGCACCAGCTTTCCTCAGCCTGGACCCCTCTCTGGCTCTAACTCAGCTTGGACCCCTCTCTGATCACCACCAGCCTGTAACACAGTGGCTGATCATTTTCCTCTCAGCCTTTTGCTGAACCAATCCTCTCCTCCTCACACCTGAGTCCAGGTCTATATTAACCCAGTCAGGATTGGGTTGGGCCAAGGAACCCACCCTTTCACTCCCTTGGCCGGCTCCAGGGCCCTAAAGCCCCTCGTCTCTTTCTGAAAACCTATCAAAACATCCTCACTTTTATTCCCCTGGAGCCTTTATTACATTTTTCTGACACTTTTCTAACATTATTAGTGACACTCTCTCACACTACATCATATTCACAATGCCAGCAACCTAATTTAACATTAAAGTAGAAATATAAGAATTGCTCTGGTCTATAAAGGGTATATACAGATATATAAAGATACAAAAGCTGAAGCAGTTAAAAAGAAGTTGTGGCAATATTTTTTTTTGCTCCTGTTATTTCTGTTAAACACTTATGAGAGCACCAGCTTACATCATGTCAGTGAATTTATCTGCTGCAATGTTTTGGGGCATTTGGCAGTGTTAAAGCTAATAATGCAGTTTGATGAGAATGCTAAATCAGTACTCAGAAACATTACTATTTTCTTCTTTTACCGTTTATAAAGAAAAGTTGCATTTAAGTAATACTCTATATACATTAATACAAGTACTAAATATCTAATAAGATGTATAAAATTGGCAAGTTTTGGTTTATGCATTTGTTAGTTTCTATAAATTTTTATTTTATTAGTATTAGTATAAGTGTTAAATTTCTATGGTTTAACCTGCAGTTATACTTTAAATGTGTATGATCCTAGCACCTTTAATAGCAAGACCTTCAAACATAAAGGTGTAGCTGAGCAAATCCGCTCACTATTCTGCACAGCTGGCAAAAGATGTATTTTGTACTCTTCCATGCATAGCTTGGCTGTCCACATTTTAGCTGTATAGCTTTTCCAATAATAGCAAAGTTAATTAAATTGTATGTAATTTCCTAAAAGATGGATGGGGTGAAAGTATTTTTCATTGCATGTGTGGATAGCCATCTAAATCTTTTGCAAACTACAATGGTTAGAAAATTGATTCTTTAAATAACTTTAAAAGCTGAGGCTCCTGTTATTGCGGATGATAGACCTGCAACTTTATAAGTTCAGGCATCACAGTTTATTTTTCTCTTTTTAAGACAGATATGACCTATTACATAGTACCATCTAAAATAACATTTTTAAAGACTTCATGTAAATATTTGTTCTATAAATCAGAAATGAGCAACATGAAATATGGTGTATATGTTTTTTTTTACTTGCCAGAATGTTGGTTAAATCTACATTTCAATTTTTAACACTGTTTACCTTTACATAAAGCAGGAAAGTCATGAAATAGAGAAGCACCTTTGAAATAAATGTTTTTACTTTTTCTTGAAAAAGAAAGTCTTACAGAATCTAGACAAACATATCTTGGGAAGGGATTTTAATTTATTGTTAGATTCTTGGCTGGACTTCTCCAGCTCCTCCCTCAGACCTTTCTATGTTTGTGTTTCAGCGATTTCCTCCTACCCTCGTACAGGGTCTTGGTGTTTCAGCTGAAATTTAACATAATTTCAATCATATTTTAAGGACAACATTTCTCCAGATCTCTCTCCCTTTACAATTTGGGAAGCCCATCATTATTTTAGTAAACAATCAGTACAGTGTTGCCGCATACCAAAACGTATATGCAAAGCATACTATCCAAACAAATACAATGGATGCTTTCAATCCAATGACAATGTATATACTTCCCTGCAATAGCTTGCAATTTAGAATGCATATATGGCTACCTCCATGCCATGCTTTAATTCTTGATGAGAATACTTGGACTCCTTAGAAACATGTGCTAGTCTTTGTCCACTAAAGCTAGCCACTAATTATACCAGCAGTAAATCCTTGGAACCTGATGGCCTCATATTCACTCACTCAAAAAATATCCCCCATTAATGCTCCTTATTTCATAAAATTGTTAAATCCCTACTCAAGGTTCATTCTTTGCCTCTAAAATCAGTCACCAAGCAGACTGCTGTATTTCATAATCATGGAGAATATTCTATTCTATGCTATTCTATAAGCCCATTTTGTTACTTTTTTCACTACATTAGCTGAGTGGTCACTGTAATCTAGCTACAGTAACTGATCATTGGGGCATTAAGAGCTGATCAGTCACTATAGACATGCTATAGAGCGGTCACTGTGAACATACAAGAGTTGATCAGTCATTACATGCATACTACAACACTGATCAGTCAGAGATGACAAGCTACAGGAACATTTCAGTTACTGTGGATATGCTGCATGAGCTGATCAGTCACTGTACATGTTGCAGAGTTGGTAGGTCACTGTGGACATTATTATTATTATTACTTTGTATTGATAAAGCAACAACATATTATGCATTATACAATAAATTATGAACAGACAGCTACAAACAATGACACAGTAGGAGGAGAGGACTCTGCCCAAAAGAGCTTGCAATCTTTCAACATGCTACTTCAGTCACTGCCATTATGCAGTAGAAGCTGATCAGTGGCTGTGGGCACACTAAAGGAGATGAACAGTTACTGTTGATGTGCTTCAAAAGCTGATCAATTACTGTGGATAAGTACAAGAGCTGATCAGTCACTGAAGATACGTTACAAAGCTAGTCAGTTATTGCAGACAAACTACAGCAGTAGATCAGTCACTGCATGCTAACTACAAGAACACTTTGCACTTGCTGCAGGAATACTTCAGTCACTCCTGAAGAAAGAAGGAAGTTTGCTCTGAAACGTCAGTTTGTTTAGCACCTAATTTATTCATTTCTTAGTCATTACAACAACCTAGGTTGATGTCTGCTTGTCTTTTGCTATCTATCTAGACATTAAACATCTTTCTTGGTTTTATTAGCCCTGCTGGCCGTATTTCTTCTGTTTAAATCATGGGAGCGTATAGCTTACTGCTCATGGAGCTCTGATTACCATTTTACCTTTTTAAAAAATATATCTTGTATCTGCAATTGTTGTTATGTATTATGTTACACACTTTCTCCTGTGCAGTGTGTGGATAATCATTTTATGTTCATATATCTACATTGCTGTGAAATTACATGTATTTTTGTGCTTTATTATAAAAATAAGGACAATCTTGACAGAGAGAGAGGGCATACATCGACAGGTAGGGGAGTTGCTAGTGGTGATGGTGGTGTTGGAAGCCTTTTAATTTTTCTTCTTATTCGTGGTATTGATACTATTAGAGTTAAGTAACATCAACTGTCATATTAGGTATGAGAAGCAGAAACTCACAGCATATTAAGGCCCTATTTATTTCAATAAATGTCAGTAGTCATTTACAACATTGCTCAACTGATTCAGGTGCTAGAAAGTTATGTGAAAGGTAAAATTCTACCAGGCACGAAGTAGACCAGGCATGTAAGTGAAAGGCATTAGGGATGAGCAAGCGAATTTAATAAATTTGGTCTCGCGGCGAGTTGGGCCATTCTCTCTTACCACATAAGCGAGAAGGGCCTTTGTAAATTTGGCCGACGAGACCGAATTTTTGGGACCTGCAAGGCCAATCAGGGGAGCAGAGCTGTCAGCTCCGCTCCTCTGATTGCTCTTGCAGCCCTTTACTAGTTGTATGTGTTCTGTGTTCCTGGAAAGGGAAACTCTACCCAGGAACACATACTACTAGTACAGTGCAGCAACAGCAATCAGGGGAGCTGGGCTGTTAGCTCTGTGTGAGTCTCTCTGGCTGCTCATAATGAATGCAGTTCATTCATAAACGCAAGCGGCATGACTCACTCTGAGAGGAGGATTACTGCGGCTGCATTTATGAATGGAGCCATGAGAATCCTCCTCTCAGTAAAAGATCCCCGGGCACTACAGGTAAGAATTAGGGCTTGCCCTCATTCTGACCTGTAGTGCCCGGGGATCGCTCACTGACAGGATGATTACCACGGCTACATTTATGAATGCAGCCGTGGTAATCCTCCTATAGTGATTTCCTGGATTTCTGATGGTTTCACAAAACTTGCAGACCCATCAGAACGTCAAGGAAATGTTCACGAGAATGCCTGAGGCTCATCCCTAAAAGCCATACTGTAAATACTTTAAAATGCTGCTAGTTTATAGACAAAAAAAACAGTGTAAAGTGGGTTTCGTGGTCACTGCCAATATCTTCTGGAAGATAACCCTTACGGAATTTAGACAAAGCAGATAGTGTGGGTTAAGTCACGCAAGCAAAGACAACCACAGTTTTAACACTGTTGGCATTTGGACATTTAATCCGTTTGCAAATAGCAATATCAGGCAGAGTTCTCCAGTTCAGAAAAAAAAATTTAGTGATCTTGTTGCTTTTTTTTTTTTTTTCTGTCTCTGTCTTCTGTCTGTTTTTTTCCGTCAAACTAAGATAGAATTTCTTAATGAGAATATGTTTGGAAAAAAACACATGGTGAGATGTTATACTTACTGTTAGTGCACACAATAAAGCAGTTTTCCATGAAGGTTGTGGTTGTCAGGAATAGTTCAGTCCTTGATAACTACCAGCCAATGAGGATGTTTTTCTCTGTATACCTTAACAGCCAGGCAAATGTACATATTAGCAGGCTTGAACGGTATACAGCAGTCAGCATTCCCATTGGCCAGCTGAAAAAAAAAGGAAAAATATATTCTTTTGAAATTTTATTATGCTTTAAAAAATGACAAGCTGAAGAATAGACTAGTAAAAACTTTACAGTAAAGGTTACACATGCCAGAAAAGTTAAAATATGAATTATAAAACACAAGTACAACACTAAAGACAGAAGGTGAATCCTGAAATTTAATCCCTGACATTTTCCAAAAGAGATCCATTATTCTTTCTAAATATTGTAAAAAAAAAAAAAAAAGTTTGTTAAAGGAAAGAAAGTACAATATATCAGTAGTGCAATTTTGACATGACATGACGAAGCAACCTTTCTTATTGCATTTTGTTAAGAAGAGTCTGGTTATACATCAACATCACATATTAAGTGTTTAACATGAATATCATTGCTTCCAAACCACACTAAGTATGAAAAGATATAACTCAAAATCCCTTTATTAAAATTGGAGTTAAACATCTTAATGAAATGGAATAAATCAGAGTGTCTGTTTTGCTGGTTGATTGTAAAACATAAAAAATATAAGATACTCTCTAGACAGCAACATCAGAAAGAACAATTACAATGAGCAACGTAGTAAAAAGCTACTTGCTAATGAGTAGTTTTGTTCTTACTCAGAGGTTGTGCCCCTAAAGTGGAACTAAACATAAATAATAACAAATTGCAAGCAGCTGGGTTCTTCACATGACAATTTCTATTCTGCAACATTTATATTTAAGATTAGTTCTTTTAGTTCCCTCACCACCACCTTCATTCAGTCCTCTTCCAGGTTTGGGATCTTCATCCTTCTTGATTTTCCAGGCTGGAATGATGCCATAGAGCTCATTCATTGCGCCTGATTTTTTATAGCTCTCCAAGGTTGGAGAGGATGCACTTTCATCAGTGAAGCTGGGTGATACAGCAAACATGAAATGGATTTTTGCAAATCATTTGCTATTTGCTAGCAAATGTTTTGAACCCTGGACCAGATCTATTGCATTTGCTGAATGACCACACTTCATCGATTTAAGTGTAGCCTTTCCAGCTTTGAAAAGCTTTATTAAATTAGGCCCATTATTGGAAGCCAGCTATGCCAGAATTGTATAGCAGTATGTACATTACAAAATAAGATCGCAAAACAGGCAGGTAAGTTTGTTTTATGGCAAAAGGGTCAGGCAATGTCATTAAAGAAACTCTCTGCTTACATTTTTTACTATTTAAGTTCGGTTTTACTTTAAGTGACCTGTACCCCTTTATTGGAAAGAAAGGTTGTACGGAAAAACTGCTCGACTGATCTTCAACACCTAAACTGAATATTTTAGTTAAAAGTTCCCTGGAACAGAGTGGGAGTTGGGGGTCCATTCTCTAACACGAAAGAAGCTTAAACATCTCCAAGCAGTTTTTTATTTTCCAAAATACTGTATATTAATTTTAGCTACAGTTTACTATTTCTTCTTTACATACATTTCTAGAAAATGTAAGAATATTATAGAGGGTAACAAAGCGAGAACACCAGTTAATGGAATAAAACAGTATTGTAGCTAAGTTACCTTAGACAGAACAGGTGAATATAAAAAATACCACTGACTGCTTATCTGATATTAGTCTTCACAAAGTAAAATCAAAGCTTCAGGTTTCAATGCTAGAACAGATGAGGGATCAGCACTTCCTGACTTGTATAATAAACAGTCTCCTTGTATTTATTCTGCACTTAATAGAGGCACAAGTAGCTTATACTTCTCAAACAAAACGCCAGCCTTCATCATAACTCCTATAAAGGAAAGTGTTCTGTCTGAAACACATGAGCTACATTTTATAAAGCATAAAAAGGAAGAATAGAGCAGTATTCACAAGATATGATGTGTGTTAAACACATCTTTTTTTTTTATTAATATTATTGTCAGATTTCAGGGCAGGCTTTTACAAAGCAATGTGGATGTGGCAAGGTAGATACTGGAAAAACAGTATTTTTACTCCCAGCGATTGTCATGGGTAGGCATCAATAGTGTAGCTTAATATGTGTCCTCATGCAAATGTGTGCATTAATTATTAATGTGCAAAGCTAACATGTCTCATGTTTGGCTCTTTATTGTTGAACATGATTTTCAGTATCTAGCTAATGTCCTTGAATATGGACCTAGCTGTATGCCTGATATCTAATATGTTATTATTTGTATGAATTCATGATTTTTACTTTATAATATGGATTAACTGGTTTTCACAAAGAATTTGCTGTATACTGACTGTTCAAATAAAGTAGGAACAATATAATATGTTTTTTGTGATATGAATGTTTAGCATATTTTATATATTGTTTGTATTTATTAATTATGGTAAAAACTAAAAAAAAAAAAATAAGAGCGAAAATTTAGCAAGCAAAAATTCCACCTCTTAACTCTCACCAGTAACATTACTAGACCTTAAATCCAGGGAGCTAGCATTGTCGCTCTGTCAACCACCCATTTTTTTTCTTTTATCTCCCCTTTTCTTTCCCTTACCTCCCCCCAGTCAAATCACCAGTGGCAGTGGTGGCGAAGACGCCAAAAAGTGATTCACTGCCTGGACCACCCCTAAGTTGTCACAATGCTACTGCACCTTCCTGTTCGCCAACTCCCTCCCCCCATAGCGCCAAGGATACCATTATGGGGAAAAGCTCCAACATTACCAAGTTACTCAGCAGTCCCTCCTCCTGCCACCTGTCCAACCATGCCCCCAAACTCCACTTTCCCTGGAAATAGGCCCCATAGCTGGATGGCGTACAGCTTCAAATCCGCACTAGTAACCAGGTCCTCCAACCCGACTGACCTCCCATTGAACAACTTCCACACCCTCAAAACCTCCTACAACTCCCATGTCAACCGCAGAAAATGAGTAGGGACCTTCACCCCAAAAGGGGCCGCCGCCATCCTCTAGGAAAAGATCATGCCCATAGGCAGAATCGGACCAGCAAAATTGCGTTTTGTGATCAACTACTGCAACCCGCACTTCCTACCACAAAACCATTACTTTATTATTGGTCAGCCTATACTCCATGCCTCTGTATCAATCAGAATCCCCAAAAAGGACAGTATCGCGGTTGGACCCTCTGTCTTATCCGGTGCCAATGGGAGCCCAGGATGCCACCTACTGCAGAGAACCCAACAGGGTCACACATACTCTGGACCCAGGCAGGCCAATGTGCAAAAAATAATCCAAATAATGGATGACCAAGCCCACTATGGACACCTTCCACACCACGCAATTCAGAAACGAACTGAACATCTCAAAGTATGCACAAGAAATCGAGAAACCCCATGGGCAAACACCTGTCCATGTAATACTCACCTTGCTATATGCAACCTAGCAAATGCATATCCTTGTATTTGATATCGGCTTTCGCCAGCAAAGCGCCCTTCCCATACTACTGTACCCACTGAACCGGGTCTATTGCTGCATTGATTAGGCCACACAGAGGAAAAAGAAGTGGTGAATCAGTCTAGATTTACCCAGCTTTTTTTTGCGGACCACCCCCAAAGGGGACACCACCAAAAAGTTAGGCAGGGGCGGGGAGGAAAAGGGGACACCCATCCACCCCAACGCCACCCTCTCCCATAGTTTCTCTGTAAAGACTTACTTCTGCAAAATCACCTGCAGCACACATGGAATCTGAAATCCCTCCTGAAACCCCTCTGCCAGTAAACATGTATCCACTCGACAAGGATACCCACCTAGAAAAGGCTGCATCCTTGCGAGGCTCACTGGCACCCTCCTACTTTTCATCTTTGTCTCCAAATCACACTCTCCCTTGCCTAAAGCACAGGCGGGTCCATATGCCACATCCTTAACACTTGTGCCAGAAAAAAGACAGGTGTTCCCAAACTTACAGGTGCCTTTATTACACATCCAGCAAATCCCTTTTTAGCGCACTGCTGGTGAAACCGCAGTGGTGGCTCCACTGTCCTCTCCCCCAAAGCAATGGCTGCTTCAATACCCCTGCACGTGTCAAGACCAATGTCTTAGTGATCCCACTGTATGGATGCGCGCACGGGCTTTTGCTGATAAAACTGCTCATCATAGCAAAGCCAAGCCAGGCCCCTATACACATGGCAAGCCTCATGAGTCTTGTCCATGTAGCAAAATAGCGCAATGCTCAGCTGATTTCTCCAGAATTACCCCTGCTAATATCACGAATGCGTGCAGCCAAATGGCAAACATCCGTGGTATCACCCTGGACACCCATGACTCCTCCTCTTTCCTTTCTCCTTCCCCATTCAACTTCTCCAAGCTAAAACGCTAATGGGGAAGCAACACAAAATATCCACATACTGTCTTCACCAAATCTGCTCTTCCATGTCCAGCTTCACATGAATCCCAAAGGGGCCCCCAAAGCAGACATAAATCGCGCCATTGCCAATGGCCTCTGATGCCCTCGTCCCACTGCCGCCACAGTTCAAACTATTTACCCATCCACCCCAACGCCACCCTCTCCCATAGTTTCTCTGTAAAGACTTACTTCTGCAAAATCACCTGCAGCACACATGGAATCTGAAATCCCTTCTGAAACCCCTCTGCCAGTAAACATGTATCCACTCGACAAGGATACCCACCTAGAAAAGGCTGCATCCTCACTGGCACATCCTTAACACTTGTGCCACAAAAAAGACAGGTGTTCCCAAACTTACAGGTGCCTTTATTACACATCCAGCAAATCCCTTTTTAGCGCACTGCTGGTAAAACTGCAGTGGTGGCTCCACTGTCCTCTCCCCCAAAGCAATGGCTGCTTCAATACCCCTGCACGTGTCATGACCAATGTCTTAGTGATCCCACTGTATGGATGCGCGCACGGGCTTTTGCTGATAAAACTGCTCGTCATAGCAAAGCCAAGCCAGGCCCCTATACACATGGCAAGCCTCATGAGTCTTGTCCATGTAGCAAAATAGCGCAATGCTCAGCTGATTTCTCCCCAATTACCCCTGCTAATATCACGAATGCTTGCAGCCAAATGGCAAACATCCGCGGTATCACCCTGGACACCGATGACTCCTCCTCTTTCCTTTCTCCTTCCCCATTCAACTTCTCAAAGCTAAAACGCTAATGGGGAAGCAACGCAAAATATCCACATACTGTCTCCACCAAATCTGCTCTTGCATGTCCAGCTTCACATGAATCCCAAAGGGGCCCCCAAAGCAGACATAAATCGCGCCTTTGCCAATGGCCTCTGATGCCCTCGTCCCACTGCCGCCACAGTTCAAACTATTTGACGCCTCACTTGGCCTCCAACGCGGTTTACCCCCCCCCCCGACCCCTATATCCCCTTTTTCAGCAGCCTTGCTCCCAAATTCTCACCTCCCTGCTCCACCTCCCTTTCTCCTAGTGGTCCCCACTACTCCCCCCACAGGTAGCTGCCAAGTTGCCAGAGGGGAGCCCACACCATCTGTACAGCCCCGTGGTGACAGCTCTCTTCCACCGCTGGCTCCCAAGCTAGCTCCCCCTGTTTAGAGGGAGCCATCTTTCCATCCTCAAAGAAGGCTTTGCTAGACATTCTCAGGCACAGCTGCACACCTCTCTACTTCACAGCTGAACCTTTCTACAGCTGCTGGTTTCTGGCACTAGCAGCTTCCCTTCAGCTCTTCCAGCCCCCAGCCACCCCAGAACTCAGGCTGCCTGCTCCCAAATACATGCACCCACAGGGGGAAAGAGTGCCTGCAGCACATACTCTCTCCTCACCTGAGGGCTCCACTGATGACAGGAAATCCCTTGAGCTCCCGATATGGTGCCAAGCCTGCAGAGAGGGATCTGGACTTAGGCACTCTGGAGGGCGCACCATCCGATGCCGCCTTAGCGCTGGACCCACAGCAGACAGGTCAAATGCCCCCCTCGGGATGAAGGAGAGCAATTTGCACTGCTGGGCCAACCTTCACCTCTAACCTCACCTTCAGCCTTAAGCTTCTCAGCAGGTAATTACCCTCCACCATGGTGTCCCTGTCCTAAACTCTTCACTCCAACTCTCTGACTCCTCCTACTTCCTGTCTGATCCTCCTTTTAACTGTTCTCCTCTTTTTTCACCTATCCTCACCTTTCTTTGAAACCAACTATTCTTTGCTCCATCTAGCCCCTGGTCATGCCTGCCCTCCGCTTTAGCTCCCTCCCTTGGTGGCTAAGTTAAAGGAAATCCTCCCAAGCTCCTCTTGGGTTTGTGTCATATAGCACATCAGAGACAAAAATAATTTTTTCAAGTCTTCCCTTAATGTTGCTCTGCTTAGATAATGTCATTAGTAATATTGCTTCCACAGGGCCACTGGCAACAAGACCCACAGCTTTGCAGGTACTACCACAGAGGAGTAATATATGGAAATAACCCCTAACTAATCCCAAAAAGAGTTAAATTATGCCTAGAAATAATGACACCACGCCACCAAAAACTTAAAAAAATATATACCTTTTGATTTATTAATTGTATTTAAAACTTTCCATTCATAACCAAAAAATTGTGGCTTTATTAAACAGTCAGATTCATTAATTAACATTTGGGTATTTTTTTACACTTTTATTAACTCAAAAACTAAACTGTGTGAATATGCATGTTTTTTCAGTAACAGTAATTTCAATGTTTGGAATGTCAGCTTCTCTGTTTTACAAATTACCTAATCCTAATTGTGTTATGAGTAATTAAAACCCAAGTGTCTTGAAAACAACAGAAGCAGCATTGGCTAGCTTAATATATTTAATTTCTTTTAATGATAGCATTTTCTAGTGTATGTGGGGTGGTAAATATTATACTTTAAATGTACAACTTGATTTTTATAAAATGCTCAACAGTTTTTACAAGATGCAATAAAATGTGAAAAAGCACAGTTGCTTTACAAATCATTTTTTAATGACTGCCGGATTTTGTATTTTGTATATGAGCTATAAATGAGGGTGTATTTTTTAAAATTTCAAAGTGTTTCTTATTTACTCCCAGGTTGCTTTCAGTGTAAGACCTTTGAGAGATTAAAATATCTAATAAACAGTCTTTCCTTCTATAAAAGAAGACATTTTAGACTTTTAGAATACGTATTCTTAAACTTATGTAACTATTTGCTTTGGTCTCGATGAATGTTGAACTGGTATGTGACAAAAATAATAAAAAATGTTTGCTTCAGTAGTAATGCTAATGTAAAATGCATGTTAGCATATGCAAAAAGGATCAAAAGCAAAATTACCAAATTTGAATTGCTGATGATAGTCAAACATTTTGATATAGTGCTATGTGCTATGAATGTTATGACTGGAAAAATTATTAAGGATTGGTAAAGTGTTTTGGAAAGAATAGTACTAACAAAAAGAGAAATTGGTTGTCCTTAAATCTATTCAAGTTCTAAGATACAATATGTAAAGGCAGTAGAATCTGTATTAATGGTTATACATGTTAAAAAAAAACTTTCCAATGCTTTTTAAGGTTTACATGTTACACAGAATAGAAACCGGACACACAGATGTGGGGACTTACAGAGGGTATTGAGTTCAGTTCATGGACAGTTTGTACGAATTGAGCATAGTATTCTGGTTGATAGGTAACCAAACTCGAATCCCATTGAAGTCAACTGTGGACTGTGATGGGACTGTGATAGTGGTCATGGTCAGAGGGCTAAATTCGCAAAGCCTTGAAGTTTAAAAAAAAGAAAAAGAACTACCATGAGTTTTTACATCAATTGATATCATAACTAACATAGATATACATCCCTAGGCAATGGGATAAAGACATATTGCGTTTACATTTAACTTTGTGTGGGAATTAATGGGGTATTAATGTTGCACCATACCCATTTATCTAGGGTTTGAACATTTTACAATAAGCCACCGAAAAGGCCTTTTTGTGAGACTGAATGTGGGGAAGAGGAACTTGTCCTGTAATGCGCCTGGGCACACAAATCACAACCAACTCCAGGGAATACTTTCAACATACTTTATTCCGTAATCTAGGTATAGGCCGAGGCCAAACACAACAGATCAGATTAGCAAGGTATAAAAGGATGAGGCAGAAGCCATAGTCACGGATATTTTGAAGTCAGGGCAGGCAGAGTTCATGCAAGGTCAATAATCAGACCAGGCCGCTGCTGGTAATAAGTCTGAGCTGATGACAAGACACAGGGGAAGACAACAGAGGTCAAAATGGTAATCCAACACAAACAACGCACCCAAGCACACTGTAACACAGAGTCTATACCGGGCAAGGGTGGTAATGACAGGGTCTTATTAAATGGGCAGAGTGCCCAATCACATTGCGCCACCTGGCGCCATTGGATAGGAGGAAACATTCTTAATAATTTATCCCCTGTGGCCAATTTGGCCGTCAGGGAATTCAAACTATACATGCCCCACCCTGTGGCAGCCGACTGCCTCACCCCAGGGGGGTACAAGAGGTGCGCATAGTAGGGCACGCACCTCTTACAGCAGGACCCCTGGGTCGTGCTGTACTGTGCACGCCTGCAGGAATGCTGAGGGCGCTGCAGTACTGTGCAGGGATGCGGGGGATGCTGTTTGGCCGAACAGTAGTTTGGCCCAGACGGATCCCTCCACCAGTGAGAGAAGACAAGCTGCAAGCAGATCGGCGGCAGCCCCGACCACGCTGTTTGCTGCAGTGGTCTCCTCCACGCTGCCCGCGATGATGACGTGGGATTGCTAGCGTGGTAAGTATCTTACATGTCCCTCATCATTAGAGGACAAAGTTTTTTCAACATCAAGATGAGGGATTTTCTTGAATAGTGGATGGCTAAACCTTCCCCTTCTAGCAAGGAGGAAGATTTTTTTATCCCTTGTATGGTATAGTTTCTGTATTTCCAGTGTTGCCCTTTAGTTTTAAAAAGATAAAAGAGATATATTTTCCCCACCCCCCTGGATATAAAAAGATACTTTTCTCATTGCACTGTATTTTTATTTTTCATTTGTGCTTTGCTACATGTTTCCAATGGAAAGACCAGCTTTTCCATGCCATTTTGCTTACTATAGTTTACTTAATAGCTCCAAAGTAGCTAGAAATGGCCAGAACTAAATAGTAAAATTTGCCTTCCATACCTTTCATTGTTTTTGTCATCATTTGGGTTCTGGTTGAAATTTTGGCTATAATAAATATGAGTTTCAGGATTTAAAGGTTTACAGCCTATGGAGGTGAAGCTTTAATAATGCATATTTATTGTAGTTCAGTATGGTGAAGCTGAAGGATCTACTAGACTGTGCTATATATGTGAACTGTTAAAAGTACATTTGCCCAACAAGTCTTGCAATTCACACAAGCCAAACAGACTGTATAGCCAGGTAAGTTGCCCAACTTTTTTATTGACTGATTTTAGTCTTTTTTTTTATAATAATACATATCTATTTCTATTGGCAAAATCATATGTCTGAGAAATATTCAGACTGGTGTATGTAAAAAGAAAGTTGTATCAGGTACATGTAAATATTTCACAGGGAGAATGGGGGGTGGAAGGAGACCAGTTATTTGTTCATCATAAGAAATCTGCATATTCATTTCAGTTTTGTGTGCTGGATGCAGTTGTAGAAAACATATAATACATATAGAATATATTCTGTTTTATTCTTGAAATATCAATACGAAAATATGTCTCTAGTATCTTAAAAGTCCATTGAATGACACTAGAATATGCTTGTAAACTTGTAAATTCACCAAAAGGAATAGGCAGCTACTACTGCTAATGGGTGTAAAAATACAAAACCTACCGCAATCTCAGCAAGCCAGCTTCAGTTACCTCCAGGGTAAAAAAAATATGACTCCCTCTACCAAGCCAAAGCCATTTGCATCTTTTTGATCAGTCTAGTTGAACTTTTGGCTAAAATAAGAATGAGTTTAAGGACCTATGAACTTTGATGCATTTTTATTCACCAATAGAAACTGGCAGCTACTAATCCTAGTACCAACAGAACGAATAGTTAAAATCACTTTTTAACTATTAGACTTTATGAACATCAATGGTTATGGCCAGAATCGACTGTCAAGAATTACTCCCTTATTTATAAATGTAATTTCCCAAAAATTTGGATTATCCACAATAAGAATGGGGATAAACTGAACCAGGATTCACAAGTAATTATGGTTCATTAATCAGTATGATTTTATTAATCAGTAATTATGGTTCATTACCCATGTGCAGTCATAAGACAAAGGAAAAAGTAAGTCTTTAAAAAGGAATGTTAGATGTTTTTTTTGTTGGGGAATTTTTTACCTATCAAAAACTTGGGATATTTTATTGGTCAAAATATCACAGCAACAAGGAATTTATATTTTTGAAAACAACCCTTATATATATATTTATATTTTATATATCCTAAAAAGTGTCCCCATTGGAGATCAATATAGTTACACATATCAGTACCACATGTATATTTAAGTACTGGCAGCGCTAGAAATGTACCCATATATTGTTAAGCTCGTCATACAGAAATACACATACACAAATTGCATAGGTAAAACAAACAGTTTCATAAGAAACGTCATAATTGACATACAGCTTATCTTTCATAATTATTGTTACATAGAAGATGGAGGCTTAGATATTCTCAATGCGTTTTGCAATGTAACTGCTGTAACTGCTTCATCGGGAACTGACGTAATCTAAACAAAGTAATTAAGAAAGATTAATGTCCAGTCAAATAAAAAAGAAAGAAGTAAGTCTTAAAAAGGTAATAAAACTGTCATCCATCTATCTGTGTAGAGTGCCAGTAATGTATAAGAGACAGTATAGGTTGAATAAGCCAGTAAAATAGTTTACATATATGTATGGTATGAGTGAAATTACCTGTTTGCCTGGAGTTGAGCTTTAATGGTTGTTCAGTTTATTATGTTACATTTAGTTATTTTATTAGATATATGCAGAGAAGTGCTGCTAGCTCAATTACCATAAATAAACACTTTTGAGCTGAAGCTATTTCAGAAGTCCTCTTCAGATTGCAAATAATTTTCTAAGGGGGTGATTTATCAAACACTTTTAAGTGTCAAAGCAGTTTCACAAAAATTAACTCCCAGTGACTAAAGAGTTTGATGAATTACCAACAGCATGACGGCAAATGTATCATTTTTTATGTAGGCAAAGTGTCAGTGAATTGTATTCACTAATATGTTAGTTAAATTGTGGTGTTAGTTAAAGATTTATATCAATTCATTTGGCTACTGTGCTTGTTTCACTGCTGGAGAAGCAAAGACGATGAATTGAACATATGTGAGTGGTAATATGTTCATGTCCTTTTTTTTAAGTCAAAAGAAAAAGAAAATTCTGTTCTTTTCAGCAGTATAAACAACGAAGGTGTGATGAATATAACAATACATTTTTAAGACATTCCCTTCTAAGAGAAATTGGAACCCTGAATACAACTTCAACACCACCGCCCGAATTTCACAGAATAAGACAGTGCAACATTTTCTAGCACCTTATGACTGTTAGCCAGAAAAAAAAGACGGTTTCAGAAATTTGCAATAAAACCGAGATTTTATACATTGGCAAATTATTGTGGAAACTACACTGCCTCTTCAAGGGCCCTCTGTAAAGTTTCAGTCCTAATTCTAGTCTTCCATCAACTTAGTTTCCATTTTGCAACATATCTAACAGATATAGAGAATGCCTGGAGACATTAGCCCATTACTACTTACTGTAAATGTATGTGTATGCATTGTATTGGCAAGTTTTTGAGCACTGTCCTTTTTACTTAGTTTTATTACTTAGCATTCTTTTTATTCCTTTACTGTTCAAGTAAGATAATACTGGTGAGATGATAACAATACATTCCGTAGCAGGCAAACCATGCAGCTACCGGTGTACCTTGTCAGCTGCGCAGCTACTAAAAACATAGCACTGTCTGCAGATTTCACAGCAGTCAGAAGTGAGAGGTACTGAACCACTCACTGCTGCCCCTATTTATTCTCTATTGGGCTGCTGTGGGTAGACACCATGGGCCTGATTTATTAAAGCTCTCCAAGACCGGAGAGGATACACTTTCATCAATGAAGCTAGGTGACACAGCAAACCTAGAATTGAAACTGAGTTGTGTAACATATCTTATGCACATGCTCTATTCTCTATAGTTTTAAATATGTGTTAATAAACAACGCTACTATGGGGTTGAGAGGGCCTTCTTTCACCGTCCCCATTTTATTTTGAAACAGCAGGGCACAATGCAAGAGAAGTTTATAGGCCTGTGGGACTCTGCTGATGGTCTTTGTTTATTCACATTGAACAGTATATATTGATGCATTATCATCCTTTGAGGGACCGTTCTTGCCTACCTGGTTAGAATTTACCAGATGCACTTTTATTGTTGGTGTTATTCATATTTCAGTTTTATTATGGTTTAATATATTTGACTATGTTTTGTTGGGGGGTCTGACTCCCCGCTGTTGAGTACTACTTCCCAAATAGGGATAACCCTCCTTATTGGGGGGTTGATCCGCTGAAGTTTCCTGCAAAAAGTATTTTGTTATCTTACCTGTTTTTGCTCTACATTCTTTTTCTTTTTTTCCCTGTGGAGAATACCTTTTTTCTACCTAGTCCTTCATTTTTCTTACCCCCTACCAATTTTCATATCATTCCATTTTGTCCCCTTTACCTTTTAATAATGCAAAGGGTTCAAACTCTCCCTTTAAGTGAGCGATTGTTCTCCGAGAACTACATAGACATAAATGTCAGGTGGCATTTCTTCAGGGGACACACTTCTGATATGACCAGATTCAAAGACTAACAGTTCGACATTTTCAATTTGCCTATCATAGTGTCTCGGTGGACACCAAGACTAAAAGTGTAAGCCTATGCCAATGATATTGCATAAATCATTGCAATGGTCTCTCTAAGCATATAGCTTCCCTCCAAGGTAGATATTTACTGGTGAAGGGACTAATTGGTACCCATAAATTCATAAATGTGAATATATATGCTCCCAATAACAACCAGATTGGTTTTCTAGAAATGGTACTGGAATTAGTGGATAATGTTATAGAAGGTATATTGGTTGTGGAAGGGGATTTTATTGTGGCCCCTCACCTGCACTGGATGTGTCTAGAGGGGCATCAGTGAAGTCCCTTGCTGCCCTCTGTAGACTTAAACGGTAGAGATGAGCGAGCGAGTTTTTAAAACTCGATCTTGCAGTGAATTCGGCCGTTCTCGCTTATCGAAATTGTAAGCAGGAATTGTTGGTGTAAATTCTCTAATCAAGCTCGAATTTAAAAAAAAATTTTAACATTTTTTTTTTTTCAAATAAAAGATTGCGAGCTGCGCTGACCAATGAATGCAGCACCGACTACAAGCATTCCAATAAGTGTGGAGAAGCACTGGTCAGAGCATTGAGGGAAAAGAGAGCCAGAGCATTTCATCTCAGTGTCACTTCTGAGATGGGGCAGCAGAAATGTACCACCCCAGATATAGCCTTCTGGTCCTTTTATGAAAACCTGTATAATTCATATAGAGATCAAAACACTGAGTCAGTTTCAGAAATATTTAATACGTGCATATTTACAAGCTTAGGGTTTACCCTCTTTTTCTGATGAGGTTGTTGAATCTCTGGGACTACCAATCACGGCTGAGGAATTAGCTAAAGCCATTTCTAGTGCAGCCTCTGGAAAAGCTCCCGGACCAGATGGCCTAACGCCTAAATATTACAAGTGCTTCCTACCTAATCTATCCAAGCACTTTTTGGAGGAGCATTTAATGCCCTGACACAAGGGACACAATTGCCCAGGGACACTTTTACAGCCCATATATCAGTTATCCTCAAACACAGACGTTTGGACATATTGGACTTGATCCCCCCCCCCGATCCAATGGATACTTGCCCTGTACTCTACCCCCTCAGCTCAATTTAAAATAAATGGCTTTCTCTATCGGCCTTTCTTGATCTGCAATGGAACGCAACAGGGTTGTCCATTATCGCCACTCCTATTTTTTTATTAATAGAACCTTTTCTTTGCCATGTAAGAAATAATACTAATGTTCAAGGGGTGAGTGTGAAGAAGGAAGAGCATAAGGTAGCAGCTAATGTTGATGATCTGCTGTTTTATGTTACATCACCCAAGACATCTCCACCTAATTTATTATCTGGAATTGCCACATATGCACAGCTGTCCAATTATTAAATGAACCTTCAGATGTTCGAAGCTCTGGCTTTCTCCCTCCCTCCCAAGTTTATTGATGAGATTTCATCCTTTTTTCCATTTAAGTGGGCGAAAAAAAACATTATGTACCTTGGGACCCAAATCTTGGCTGACCTGTCACTCCTAGTTAATTAAAATTTTTTACCATTGTTAAATTCAGTTAGAAAGGACTTACAGCGCTGGAGACAACACACCTTCTCCTGGTTTGGCAGGTGTAATATACTTAAAATGAACGTGATGCCCCATTCGTTGTATTTATTACAAATGTTACCAGTACACCTACCTCATTAGTTTTTGTGTAAGTTTCAGGGAGAGTTCCTTCGTATTGTCTGGGGAGGTGATTCCCCTTGTCTACTTAAAGAAATTCTTTGTTTACCTAAACTACAAGGAGGGCTAGCATTCCCTAACCCGCTTTTATATCAGGAGGCGCAAGCCTGATAGACTGGTGTATGCACAGGCGACAGAAACCTTGGGTCATGATTGAGGAAACAATAACCCCCATTTCATTAGAAGGGGCCCCGTGGTTACCGCATGAGCAATGGACTGGCGCACACAGACATTCAATTATTGACCCAACATTAAGAGTTGTCAGGAAATATTTTAGAATCAAAGGACTGCAGACTTATCCGTCTCCACTGACCCCTTTGTTGGGTTACCCATGGTTTTCCCCCGGAATTTCTGATCCCCTGTTCTGTGCATGGAGAGAAATGAGAGTGTTTAGGGCACAACATTTCAGGAATGATACTCCTACGGAAGTACTACAATCAAACCATTCTTTACCACCCCTGAATGCCTGGAGAAATTTTCAATCAATGTCTTTTCTTAACTCTCTTCTACCCCCAACCTCATTTTGATTGGTCCCTATCTATGCTACTTATCTTTAGTTTCATCCCCTTTAACATTTATTACAAAATGGGAAAGCAATTTGCATATAGTTTTCTCTCCAGAACAAACAGAGCATATTCTATATTTTGGGCATAAAGCATCAATCTGTAACTCTTACCAGGAATTGAATTACAAACTGTTGATCAGTTGGTACAGAGTTCCAACTCTGTTGGCTAAAATCTATCCACAAGTCAACAACACATGCTGGAGATGCAGAAGTGAACTGGGTAGTTTGCGTCATATATTTTGGGATTGCTCTCTTCTATCCCCTTTCTGGTTTCAAGAAGCGGATATAATAAAAGAACTAACAGATGTATCAATTCATGGTACATGAATGGTAAACCAGAACTAGCCTTATTACATGTCTCATCTTTTTTAAAGAAAAAGTACCATAACTCTTTATTAAAGCACCTTTTGGAAGCTGCTAAAGCTTGTATTCCGGTACTCTGGAAACAAGCTTCCCCACCGACTATTTCTCAATGGTTTGCTCGAACTAATGAGATCATAACAATGGTGGATCTTACGGCTACTAGAGATGGTCGTACAGAAAAGTTTAATAAAACATGGTTTTATTGGTTTCAATATACCACTACCACAGAATATTTGACAATAAAAAATGCAAGTAATGACACTACTGATAATGTTTGCCCCTAAGAATACTATGTGCTTTCCTATGTGTCTATCTATGAGCTAGGAACTAATGCTCTCTCTCTCTTTCTCTCTCTGCATTTTTAATCAGTAATCGAATCAATGCCTTAATAAATGTTGAATAAAAATTAAAAAAATAATAAATATGTGTTAATGCTAAAATGGGTAATTTGAAATATTCGTTGAAGTTGACTAACTTTTTCTTAATACTTAATTAGAGAGTCCAGTATAAGTCTGAAATTAGTACAAGCAGAAATAGTCACAAATTATTCTTTTTCTTCTCCGACCACTGAAAGAATAATTACTTTCAGTTTCTTCAATCTCTTAAAAATAATGCATGAATTCTGCAAATTATTATAACTGATTCCTTGAAGAAGATTTTTAACAAATAGTTTCACTCAAGTTGAAAATATGACCAAGGCAAAGCTACCCAGGCTTCTTTTTATTTTGAACCTTGTGTTCCATTTTTTTAACTAGGCATTGCTGTGGTGTCATAACCCAATGCAAACCCTTATTTTCTTATATTTAGGATGGTTATTGGTAAGTATAGCCATTGCATCACAGTACTGTATCCGCAATAGAGAAAGCCTAAAGCACTAAATACCAGTGCTAAGAAATTCTCTACTTACATATCAAATGTATGCCCACGTTGAAAGCTTGACTTGGATACAGAAAAATTGGTGATACAGAAAACAGAAAGAGAAGGTTATAAAGCACATAGATGACTTCAGGATGCAACCTTTAACTGAGGATATAATAAACTGCCTTCATTTTTTAAATTACAGACAACTTTTATTAAAGTAAATATCTTAAGGTTTCTGATTTTTTTTTTTCTATTGCAGAGTTGCAATTGTTGCCCAAAGCGTTGACATAAAACTTTTGTGGGCTTATAGCAGTGGGTAATCCTGAGCAGACTCCAATTTCAGCTTTTTTATTGACTGATATATAATAAGGTTCACCTGCGGAATGTCACTGGATTGCAAAAATAACAATGCACTAAAAAGAAAAAGAAAGCAATACTATTGTAATAACTTATGGAACAGAAGGAGAAAGAGCCTTTTAAAAAGCAAAACACAGAGTAAAAGCTGACACAGGAATAAGAAAAAAAAAAGTTTAAATAAGCTACATACATTTTAAGTGAATTAAACAAAACATGTTCAAAATCGTACTGGTTGTTTGCTTTTTAATGCAGCCACAGACTGGCTAAATAATTCTGCCAGTGGTAAGGAGCCTTGCTTTTATGTAGAAGCAGAGGTCTCTGTGTAGAGGTCTTATACCCCCCTGTTGAATTATAGTTCAAGCTCCTCATTCATCAGGAAGCATGAGCTTTGCAGTCTGTTTTCACAAAGAGAACAAAGGTCTTTCTTAATATCCTGCTTTGTGAGTGTTTTTTTCTAAAAGTTTAATTGAGCATTGAGCAAGTTGATAGAAACAAATTTGTAATATTTTGATGGTATTTTGCCCTTACCCCTAAAGGAGGCTAAAAATGAAATGCTACAGATGTATTTGTATGGTACTGTTTATTGTTAAGTTACAAGCAAATAGCTGAAATCTTCCCTGCACCAGTACCTGCATTTTACAGCAAAAGCAGTTTTATTATAAGACATTTTTATTGAATTCTCTGTTTAGAGTTTTTTAAGTTCACTGAATACCTGTTTTATTTATAAAGACATTTTTCCACGAACCAGACTAGAGTGGATGTAAAAAACACCTTGCAATTGTTGTCCTTTATATTTTGAGGACTAAACACCTTTTCATTCTTTGAGTTTAGTGTGGAAAAGGCTTGTGTCCTTGTTTTTGTGCAGACACATATACTGCAAATGAAAGCTATACATTTAGATGGACTGTGTCATTTTTCTTGAATTAATTGATTTAGAAACAGTTCTTGAATAATGAAGTGGTTCCATAGTGCTACAGATTTCAGAACAACACCAGAGAAGAACATCATCATTATCAGTTGAATTCTCTAAAGTCAGAGTTAATGTGTGTGTAGCATGACCACGTATGTAGTTAAAACGGAGCGCTATATTATTCATGTTTATAAGAATTATTATTATTATTTTTAATAATCATAATAATAATAAACTGACAAAAAAAACTCACCCACCGTCGATCCCTCCGAGGTTTCCTGGACCGGGTCCCACATCATTCTGGTATCCTCCAGGTCCTGCGTGAGATTGGCATTTTTTTTACCCCATTGAAGAAGAAGCTCCAGAGCAGCCAGAAGCCTCCTGGGATCCATGACGTATGCATCCCAGTAAGCTCTGTGCTTCCATTCTGTCTGGGTTTTAAATCCACTATCCAAAAAAAGAAAGTATTTTTACCATATATAAAAGGGTTGACTACCCCTTTATGTAAGGTAAAAATTTAGTTTAGGTCAGCTTTATATCTAATACAATTGCCCACAATAACCTATAGATAACTTGGCTTTATTAAACACTGAGGGTTTTTTGTTTTATATGTGTTTTGGTTGGAAACAGGTACTAAAAACTAATGTATTCTTAGTCTTGTTTTGGCTTTATCTTGGTTATGTGGCTTTGACTGGCAAAGTGGAGCTTATTTTATTAAAGTGCAGCCTAATAGTTTGCAGGGTTTTTAAGTTTTAGCTAGATAAAAAGTATATACAAAAAACACACTTTATTGAATTCTAATTAGTTTAAAAGTCCTTTGGCAAGGTGTCTAAACACACCTGCTAAAAAATGTCTTTCATGATTTTATTACAAATGATGTTTACAGAAAGACAGATGTACTAAATATAACGCATTATCCCTATTGTTTGTGACAGATGGCATATAAACTAAATATTTTTGACATGTTCACCAGTTTAAATCACAATCCCGATTCATGACCAAGGGCACAATAATATAACACTTTTTCTTAGCAAGAATACATACCAAATGTTTGAGGCTTATTCCACCTAGAGCCAAAACTCTTAGCTAAAAATAATTGCTTTTCTTCGTGGGATTTTAATAACTTAGGCCCCAGCAAAGAACTTATGTAAAGTTTTATATTGGATTTCAAGTCATACCTAACAGGAATTCTTAATTGGTTGCACTGATGACAAACATAAACATTGTATAGATTTCCTTTTCATTCTTAAATAGCAATTAAAGCTAATATTTGACCACATTCATATCTCCCCATCCTTTACCCTCAGACTCCAAAATACTACAGCACAATAACAATACAATGACGTGTGACAACAAGGCTGTTGGAGGTGAGCTAGGCTCTGTCTCTGGATCACAGGTCCCCAAATCTCGGAAGAGGTGTCATCGAGTGATAAAGACAGTGGATTAAGAGAGGTAAGAGAATTAAAGTGGAATTTTGTTTGATCTCCTTAGCGGTAATGCCGAGTGTGGCTCGGGGTGAATTATCCATAGCAAAAACGGTAACCCCAAGCCACACTTGGGATGGTATTGCCAGGGAGTTCAAACAGTCTACCTGGTAAGGGGTACCCGCGGCGTCCTCCAGCGATGCCTGGCATCTTCTTCCCCTGTGAAGCCTGGTGGGCATCTGTGTAACCTGGCGATGCCAGGCCAGCATCTGCATCCCTGGTGTGTGAGCGTTGGGGACACGAGGCCAGGGGAAGCAAATACCAGCCTGGCATCTGCGTGCAAACGTGTGGCTGGGGGCCAAATTTACCACTTTTACATTTAAAAATACTTAATATTCATACCACCAGGGAGGTAAAAAAATAATAGATTGGAAAGGAGTGAGGGGAGAGATGAGCATTTTCCTGATACAGTGCATTAGAGAAGATCTCTCTATCAGTAGGGTGCTATTATTACCATCAATGGTCCTTTAAAAACCTTATAGCTCATGAGTTTGGGTTAAGTCTTGAATAATGGCCTTTCACATATTTCTCTCATTTCAGTTTGCGCAATGATATCCAAATTGTGCAGTGCATTTTTAATTTAAATCAACCCCTAAGCCCAATGCATACAAGAGGCACAGGTGAGTCCCTGGACTGTGATCAAATTGCTCAAGAAACCAATAGCACATGGGACACGTGTTGAGAAACACTGTTCTACACTGTGCAGAGAGAAATGGTTGGTGTGTATTACTTTGGCTAGACTGAAGCTTTAACCCTAATTTGGCTAGATTAATGCTTTATAGCTAACCCACTATGCATATGATTACAAAGTTCAATTTTCCTCCCACTAAATATATTGAAGATAATGCCTGTGTGTCCAACATTTAGAAATTATGTTGTTTTTTTAGATTAATGATCATACTCCTAAAACCCAGGAGTTGTTTTTATTTTACCAAGCAGACATTGCTAACCTAATGCTGCCTAATCTGATTTATGTTACTTAATAATATATGATTACTTACTACCGGTAAGAGAAAAGCTAAAAAGCCATGCTGCTTGGTTGTTGTTTTTTTATTTAAATGTTTATGCAATGTTTAATAAATAAATATTTTGTCAGTGAAATGTTTTTTCCTCATATTTATTTTGCATTATATTTTTTAAATGCCAAAACTGGTCTTCCTATTTTTGATAGGGCAGAGGAAGTTTAAAACTTGAGGATTGAGGTCCATCTGTGTCTCATTATGAGAACTACCTCTTACAGACTCAACAGAAAGCCAAAGAGCATATTTTTAATTATAGGGGAATTCTTCTTAGTTGTCACAAGAACAAATGCCCTTATAGGCGAGTATCTGTTGTAGTAAAGTATGACTTCAAATGTATCAGTTCCTTGTAGTGTTTAGGGGTTCTTGTACAGAAATACACTTTTTATAAAAAAAAATACTCTTTTGTAAATATATTTTTGTTATTTACTGTACTAGCCATTTGCTTACAAACATATTTAAATATATATATATATATATATATATTGTATTTGATATTAGAGTATCCTGTGGGGCACAGGGCCATTTTTAAACCATCCAAAACTACAGTTAGATTAGAAAAAAATACCAATTTTGATGTAGTAGCAGAAAGCAGCGAATAGGGGCCCCTAGAGCTACAAGTAAGTGTATTGTTACAATATTGTCATATTTAATGTAATTGTGGCAATAGACTAAGTTGCAGTCCCAAGTGGTCCCCTATTGCTATCACAACAAAAATGGGGGTCAGGGTGTGTGTTTCATAAGTAACTGGTTATTATAAAGTAGCAATCACAATATTTGTTACCTGATAAAGTCTGGTGATTGCCATTTTTTAGTAATTCTCATAGGTAAAAAAAAAACTTATAAAGCTTATAGGGTAAATGAGCAAGGTATTTGTATTTATTCTTCCCATGCAAATAAGCATTTTATCCACGATGTGCAGGGTGTTGGGAGAAATCCCACTGTATACCTTTAACAGCAGACCAAAACCTTTTTAAGGCTAAAAACAAAATATATCTTTTGCTCTGATAAAAAAAACATCACCATGGTGATAACCAGGCTGAACTAATTGTTAACCCTGCAAAATGTTTTCTCTGACCAGTTGATCTAAGTGGTGATACTGACCCTGATAACTCACAGCTAATAGGGCTGCTGCCCACTATTTACAATAGTAGGGGCCTTCAATCACAATATGTTCCAATATTGACTAAAAATGCTTGAACAGGTTCAGTGAATTTCAAACAATGAGCCCATGACTTACCTAACCAGGGAAGGTTTACTTATCCAGACATAGGCCCTGATTCATCAAGCCAAATCGTATTATCGATCGCGCAGTCGTATTAGCGATCCGGAATCGTGCGCGATCGCGCTATTCAACAACCGAAAAAGCTCGCGCACGAAGCCGCGCTTATCCGACAGGTTTTTACTCCAGGAATCCGGCCGACAGATTCAGGACGCGAGTGTACGCGCGCACTCGAGCCCCGGACCGCGGTAATCCGCGATCGCTGGTCGCGCGTATTATCGCGCTTCCCGCGATCGCGGATTTCAATGATGAATCAGGGCCATAGACAGCAACTAAGTATTCCCTGCTGTTAGCTGGACTGTCCTAGATTCACAGCTAAATACCCACTTTATTACTTTAAACCAGTTATTGAATTAGCCACAATGTATGCTTCTCAGTTATGTGCTAAAAAAATGTAGATGTCCAGGATTATTGTCATTGGTGATCCTTTATGGATGCATCAGGTGCTTATTGGCCCTCAAAAGAAAGGTTGAGCAGTGATTAGATATTATTCAGAAAATTAGCAGTCATAAACATAAATCTAAAGCAACATTTTTGTGTTAGGTTTTTATGTTTCCAGTGGTTTGTGGTTTCCAGGGCTAAAGTTGCACAGTACACAGACAGCCCTAAAAAAACTTGAGACGTTTGAACCCTTCCATACCCAATCCTAAACTAAATAAAAGGGCTTTTGATATGCTGCATGATTAATCTCACTGAAACTGCCCTAAGAGGTGTTGAACTGTGTTTGACCTCATATGATTATTCTACTGATGTCTGGATACTGGTTTGCACTCTTCATTTTTGTTTTGAACCCCCTATTCACCCCTCCCCCTTTTTTATTTATTTTTTATTTTACTTGTTTATTTTTTTATCTTCCTATTATTATTTGCAAACTTCTTGTGTAATATTATTGTTTACTTTATTTGAAAATTTTAATAAAAACTTCGAAGCAAAAAAAAAAAGTTTTTTTTAGCATGAGTATATGAGGATTGGTATTAATAATTAGTGATATTATTGGCAATTATTATTATGAATAAATGTACTCCCCATACAGTTTGTTGTCATTATACCAGTAGATAAAATATAAATATAAATTCAAAAAAAAAATTCTTTAACTACATTTATCCTAAAATAGTAAGTATTTGAAACTGTGCAGCATTTTGAGGTCACAATAGCACTATGACAACTGGTAACTAATATTGTTTTGTAAATTTGACCAGTACAGTGAGCAATATTTCCTCTACCTGTGAAAATCACAGATTGCTGTAGGTATTATCCATACGAACCTTGACTTAAAGTGCATTTTTAGGCAGAACTTTGATGTCTGTGTACCATTGGTGGAATTTACCTTCTTGTCCCAAACGTGCACCAGGAAAATTGTAGACATCTTTTAAAGTGAGGAGAACTCCCTAGATAGTTGCCCTAGGGACAAGTATTCTCATTAGAAGACTTCTCCTTTACAATTTACTACTCTCATATACGATTTAATACTCTCATTTACAATTCTGGGAACAAATGAATTTTGAATTTTCCCTTACTTTCTTTTAGGAATAGACCCCAGAAAAAAAAAGAAAGTCTAATTCCTACCCTTTCCAAAAAAAACAACGGTTTGCCTGGAGAATCACTTTGTTTCATGTATCTCATTAACAAAGAAGCCACACACGAGATTCGTTTCTGATTTATCTATCACTGAAATACATTATCACAATAAATTATGACTGCTGTAAAATATAGTTACCGTAAAATCACTCATGTGACAAATTATCATTGGAATTGTTTGATAGGCATGGATGAACTCAATGATGAATGCGTGGAGGCAGGCTCAAATTCAGTGGGTCAGCAAATTACAACACTTTACAAATATTTACATTTACATGTCCTGATTAATACTAAAAACTAAAAGACAAAAGAATTATATTGTAGGCAAGAACAAAAATATGGAAAATCAGTAGTCATGTTTAATATCTGAGCCAAAGAGCCACAACTGCCCTTTTTACTTGTAATTACTTTTCCAAGATTATAATCTTATAGAACCCAGTCAATGGGGATATAAAAAAAAAAAAAACTATGGTGCAAACATAATTCTAACATTTTATCTTTAGAACTTGTTACCTTTTTGCTGTCAGTAAAAGCTCTAGACAGAGACATTTTTGAAATACATTTAAAGTTTTAGGAAAACCTGCTAGCCGTTCTTCCAAATACATTTCTATGGTAATGGCCACACTCTTGAGATCCAAGCATTCCCATTGTGTCATTAGGTTGAATATAATAAAATGAATGACTACAATATCAGATGTAGAGTTCTACAGGGTCCCACTGATAATAACCAAAATATTTGGAGGGATCTAGGGGTTAATAAGACAGAGGTCTCACTGCATGATCTTGTAGGGATTAAACCAAGTAGATAGAGAACAAGTAAATGCAGACAAAAATATTCAGTTTTGCCTGCTGGTTGTGAATGGAAGCTACCAGGACACAAAGACAGCACATGCTTAATCTTCACTGGAGCCACAGATGGTGCAACAAGCTCAAGAATATGGCCCTCAGTACTGCTTCAGCTGGCAGCAGCAGACTGAAAAAAATGTAACTTGATCAAAAAAACAAGAAAAAAAGCTTGCTTAAAACACATAGGAATGATGAATAGATTTTTTTAACAGTATTTAAGAACTGGTTAAAAATGTTACACAACACAAGACAGAAGACAATGCAAATCCAATGTTCTAGTGACAGAAATCCAAACAGTACAAGTGGAGAACAAAAGGATAGCTGGAGGTCAAAATCCATTAATAGCTACTGTAACTTAGACATGAACAGAAATAATGCCCAAGTTGGTTTCTGCAGAGATATCAAAGGATTAAATACCCAGGAGGGTGCTGGAAGACAAAAAAGATATGTGCAAGAATGAGATGGACGGTCTATTGAAGGCACTGTTATAGTGTAGACACAAAGACAGGCCTAAATAAAAATCTTTTCAACAATATTTCAGATTTTTAAACTAAATAGATAGTTGGATGTAAGTGAATGTGTTTTACATGTTTTTAAATGCATTACCAAGTTTAAGTTCTAATTATAAATCTTCTTGTTAGCAGCCATATTTAAGGATTTCACAAGCAGACCCTTCTACTTCTTCACAACAGATGTTACAAAGCAAGGATAAAACATTGCAAAGTAAGCATATGCACACTCTACCCTAATCAACATATATTTACAGTATATTTAAGATACCTATAAAAATATGAAGGAACATGTATTTATTCCACATAAAAATATCCTTAAAATATTCTGTCACTTTGCTCATTTATATCCTACTATTCAACCACATATACTCATCTTTTTAATGTTCCCACTCCCTGGGCTGTGCTGTGTGGCAGGGCTGTGTACACCCTAAAATGTGCTTTTTCATCTGTAATTTAACAATTTTGTAGCTTTAGCTTCTGTTTTACTATTGGCTTCCTTTGCATTGTTTTTTGTATCTTGATAAGATTTTATTCAGTAAATTTTCAGGTGTGTAGTGTACATTTGTTGCTGACACAGTCAACGCTCACATTTTTTGTGCAGCAGGTCACAATATACTTATGCAATAAAGTAGTGTGCACATAAGCACCACATATTTATCACTCCCATTGCCAAAACGGCTAATAAAGTTAGGCAGACCTCTTACATTAAAAAAAAATATTAGGCATGTCTTAAGTCTTAAGTAAGAACAGAGGTTCTGCAGGAGATGAGATAAAGTGGCAGTCGAGCCACATTATTAAGAGGCAGGGTACATCTACCTATTTATGTCTTGAGACAGAGCATCTGCAAGTAAAAGATTGACTTAAGCTGCGTACACACGTGCAATTTTTGTCGTTGGAAAGGATCTTTCACGATCCTTTCCCAGGACAAAGGACTACAGGATGCATGAACGGTGCTGTACATACAGCACCGTTCTCTATGGAGAGGGGAGGGGGAGAGCGACAGAGCGGCACCCTGCTGCGCGCCCTTCCCTTGCATTAGGATCAGTCGTCGTTCATTGATCGTGGATCCGCCAGGACGGATCCACGGAGGATGAACGACGCCGACTGTACGCACGCCAGATTCTCGCCCGATATCTGGCCGATGCTGATTATTGGGCGAGAAAAATCTGACGTGTGTACGCAGCTTAAGTCTCCAACACTTGCTTCAACACCTAATAATGTTTGTGGCTATTGTTGGTTAGACTTTAATATTTATTGCAAGATAACCTGTCCTTTCATTTCCTCTTATATTGCAGCCCAATCAAGCTTCCAACATACTGTACATCCAATGAACAATTGTTTCCTATTGTTTCTTAGAAAACACTTGTTTATTTATAAAAAGAAAGTGCCAGTTTTTATCTGTTTGCTGCCTCTTTAAGCGCTTATGTATTGTCTTGAGTTTTAGCCTTGAAACCAGAATTTACCAGCAGTATTTTAACTGCTAAAGTTGGAGGATGCACAGAATTCAAGCAGGATTTAATGAACGGATTTATTATTCTTTCACACAGTTACAGTGCCAAAGTGTTAACTTTTAAAAAAGACAGTGGAATATTTAGTACTGGATAAGTTCTTATCTTTTTAACATAATACATACATATAATAAACATTTAGCATGTCCTGGGATATTGAAAAAGTTTGGTAGCATGGGGTGGTCTGCTTCTGTCACAATATGTAGAGTTTTTTTTGGTCTATACCAGTAGGGGTGTTTAAGTCAGTTTAAAATAGTTTAATAGTATTGGTGATTACAATAAAGTGAATTCTGGTTGTTATATGTTACTTTACTTTGTGCTTCTTTGAACTGTTCTTGAACTGTTAAAGTAAAATTAGTTCTTCCTTGAAAATCAGCAATCAGGCAGCTCGGCATATGCTGCCAGGTATGCAAGGGGTTAGGTTGGTTAGAGCTCCAGGCCTATTGCTGCCACAGGCAGGTTCACTTTGATGTTTTGTCAGTTTAGATAAGTGCTACATTCGCTTAATGTTTAATTAGAATGAGTTACGCATCCACCATTAGTGTAGCACCCCCAGAATCAGATTGGCCTTGATGGTGACTCATATCCAAGAAATAAGTGCAACGAATCTTTATTTTTTGTAGGGATGTTATGGTTATCTGCTGATTTTATGTAAGTTTTGAGCCAGGGTGCCTTTATCTACTGCTGTATATGAGCTCCTCACCTGGAGGGTATTAGCATGACTGAGCAAACCATTATGTTTCTTTTTAGTATCCATCAGTACCCCCTGTATTTAATTTACAGACACCAATTTTGACAGGACTTTTACAGCTGCACAATTCTTGTTCATGAAACTCACAGCAATGGCTATTTACAGCATTGTTAGTTCTCTCATGCAAGCTTGGGAGAACAAAATGACAGATAATCTTCTCTAACAGTCCTCACATTATAAGATAAGGTTATCTATTAAGTGACCTCACTTTCACGGATTGTCCTAAAACTGAAGGCCATACAGACTGTGGTCAGCAAGGCCAGCCTGGCAGGGAACTATGTGGATACCAGTCATTATGCTTGGTGTTCCATGCCAGTGTCATTTATGGAGGATACCTTAGTTTTGTTTTAGTAAAAACAGAAAGAAACAAAACATTCGTAAGACTTTTTATTATGCCAGTTTGTAGAAAAGAAGTACTAGAGCAGATTAGACAAAAGGTGGATTTAACCAATTCACTGATCAATTGTATATTATAACATTACATCTCAGGAGTATATTATTTCTTATACTTGAATGCTACACAGAAGATAAAGTTGAACTAAGCACATGTATAAATTCAAGAGATACTAGAACTGAAGTATTAGCGGAGTATTTTTCACCTTTGCCTGTGTACGCTTCAGATATCCAAGTGAGGTGAAAAACAATCAAGCCTAAGCTACAAAATAAATGAAAACATTACCATATTCATATCGAATTTTAGTGAAAGCTTATTCTCCTTGTAGGCAGCTGTACTGGGACATCAGAATGAGAGGAAAAGGGGCATAATATTATGTTACCTGTGGTACCTTTCATAGCTCAGCCCTAGGTTGTGGTGGAGATCCCCTTGGACTAGAAAGTTAGGTAATTTAGGTACTGCGGGTGACAATCAGCTCTCATCAACACAGCAAGACAACACAACAATAGCAAGTGATATTATAGGTCACTGTCTTTAAAAATGCAGTGGTACCTTGGTATAAGTCATTAATCTATTCAAGATCCTTGTACTTATACCAAACAGGACTTATACCAAACCATTTTTCCCATAAAAAATAAAAGGAAAATGATCCTATTGTTATTGCCATAATATACATTGATGGGGCTGTATGAAATGGTTAATACTAAAATACATAAATACAAAAGCAATTAGATGAAATAAATGAAAATTTAACCTCCCTTTACCTTGCTGAGAAGAGTCGAGTGCCTACTAGGATGGTGCTGAGAAGGGAGGAGGAGGAGATGTTTTGTAATTCACAGAGAGTTATAGCGCGCGTTGTTCACTGAATGGTAGCAACTGGCATACTGACGCTCATGGGCAGTCGTGGCTTTGTCTCGAGAGAAGTAAATAAGGGTAGCGCGCGCTGTTGTGACTCATTTTTACCCATACAAGTTCTAGCAAAAGGTTGAATACTAAGCAAAGGTTGTATACCAAGCACAATTTTTCTATCCAAACAGGACTTATACCAAGTTGGACTTATTCCAAAGTGCACTTATACCGAGGTACCACTGCACTGGCTTTCCCTCACCTATTGTAGCGTTTATTGTAGCGAGTTGCCATGTCACTTCCATAGTGTACAAAGTGAGTACTACGCAATTACTAATTTCCATGTTGTTTCAAATATATTAAGCAAGTGTGGGCATGCCACATGGATGGTGTCCAGTTTTTATAGGGGTCTCCAAACGAACAGAGATGAGACAATAGATTTTAATTCAGAAAATTTATTGTTGCAACATAGAAAGCAATTAAAACAAAGATATTTGACTTAAAACAAGGAAATGCATCGATCTTGATAGGCATACAAAATTACTCCTGTATAGGAAGGACTAAAATTTATTAAATTGTCATTAAGCAGATTGTTTAATAACCTATACTCAAAAGTCAATATAAGCATAAAAGTTCATAAACACTTAATGGGGTTGATAAATCACAGGTCCAACACTTTTGGCTCAGAAATGACTGTCCACCATCTTGTATTCTTGTTCAAGATCAATAGGAATTTCACTTTTAAACACTACAATGACCCAAAGCAAATATCCAAATCAGCAAAGAATACTTTCACTAGAAGTCAAGATAGAATCTTACCCAAGAAGACAAAATGCTGTGATTACATGAAAAGGTGCTTTGATAAAGTATTAGTTTAGAAGTATGCACACTTATTCAACCAAATCCCAGGAGTGAGATTTTTTTTCTGATGACCAGTCATGACAACCAAAATGTTTGATTTATAATGTCTTTATTGTATTCAGTATATAAATTTTTTTTTTTTTTAAATATTAAAAGGCTACAGTGAAATTGTAACCACTTTAATTTGCTGATTAGGTTTTTATGTTAAAAAGAAATGTTTAATAAATATGAAAATGTTATTAGTTATGTTTTTCAGGTTTTATAGAGTGGTAATGCAGGTGAAATTAGAATTCAAGAGAGTTAACTTAAATAAAAAAAGTCACTGACATTTCTATTGTGCTGTACGGAATTGTTTTATGCAAAGGTTCACTTTTATATTATGGCTGGCAGAAAAAAGTTGAACAGACATTGGGAAAAAAAATACATATATATATATATATATATATATATATATATATAAATACCTATACTTTATTTATATCAGTGTGTATTTGTTTTATCTAAATACTTGTCATTATTAGGTTTGATTTCATTTTTAAGTCCTTTAACCAGATATAAATGTGATAGCCAGGTCTGTACTTGTAATATATCATACCATCTCTGGTGTCTTCAGTGTATGATAAAATTCTAGTCCAGGCTCTTACATACATTCTGTCCTCTCTACTAGGTCAAATGCTGCTATAGCAACCAGATGTTTTATGACCTTCTGAATGGGTTAGGGCACTAGACCGAAAGTAGATTTTCCAAACATTTAGAATCATTATAGATGTTTGAAACCAAGGATTTTGCAGAACCATTTAAGCAAAATGATTTTTAAAAAATGACAAGGAAATATTTTATAAGATTCTACAAGCACAACATTTGCTGGCTAAATAATATATGCCAGGATTACACAAAGGAATATGCATTTTTTAAACTAACTGCTGTGACTTTTTTTTTTTGTAGAAACTTAACTACTTCGGGTCTCTTAGCTTTAAACACAATGTATACCTGAGCAAATTGTTCATTTCCATTATGGTCTACACAGTTATATCTTTGTTGTTACTTAATATAACAAAGTAACACATATTTTAAAGGTTTTTGGAGACACTCTAGGCTTTCTTTTGGCGTGATTGCTTTGCAAAAATCAGTCGACCTAAGATTTAAGATTAAAAAAACTATATTTATACTGCAAATTAAAACATAAAAATGTGTTTTTTTAAAATGTAATTTAAATTCTAATTATGGCTGATAAAAGTTAATAGAGAATACATACTATTTTAAAATAATTTTTTTAATACTTTTAAGGTGACTTTTATTACAGTAGCTCTATTTATTTCATATATTGTATAGCGATAAATGCCTCTAGTGCCCCGGGATCGCATTGGATTTTCAGGGCTCCATTCATTCCCTGGGAATCCTCCTGTTTGCAATTCTCGGGACTAGAGGCTAATTAAACTTCAGTGCCCGGAGAACGCAGTGAAACTGCAGATGAACTCTCAGTGGAGTTTCTCCATTGACAGTTCATCTGCAGTTCAGTTTTCATGGTCATTGGGCTGATAAGTACAGCCCGGTGACAATGGGAACTGAACTGCAGATGAACTCTCAATAGAGAAACTCCATTGAGAGTTCGCCTGCAGTCACAGCTGATTGGAGGCTCTCGCGTGCCTCCTCCAATCAGCTGTGACCGCAAAGGGTTCATCTGCAGTTCCACTGAGATCCCCGGGCACTAGAAGTTAATTGACCTCTAGTGTTCCGGGATCACAGTTGATTCTCAGGGATGCATTCGTTCCTGCAGACCTGGGAATCTTGTGTGTGAACCCCGGCACTAGAGGTTAAATGGGGAGAATTGTCCCCATTTAACCTCTAGTGCCGGGAATCCCACACTAAGGCCGCAATCTTTTTTTTTTTTTTTTTAATTTGATCTTGTTTGGCGAATTTACACCGCCCGTTTTACACTTTCAGTAAGCAAGAATGGAAGAATTTGCTGCGATATCGATTTTTAAAAACTCGCTCATCCCTACTCATGTACTGGGTTCATTCAAAATCTACAGACTTACCTTTACATTAAAATGAAGATATTTTGTAATTTTAAGTAATTAGTAATTGCCTTCTTGTTTAATCTCCAGCCACCATAATTATTTTAAAGAAACTTGAAAAAATTTGAAATGCAAGGTTTTCTAGATACGGTTGGTGTACAGAAAGCCCCTGAAACCTAATTCTCTGTTTTTCTGTACTAATAGTGATTAGTTATCTTGGAATATTCAGAACCTATCTATGAATATTACAATTATTCCATTTTGTAACAGCTGCCTTAAGTGTTATCACCTAAAACCCAATGGTTCTTTGGAACCCAGCATGTCATTCCATCAGCCAGCAACCACAGTAGATTTCTTTGTTTTAATCTAATAATTTACAGTCATATAATTTAATATTTAGTAATATTTCATATATTTTTAAACTTTTCTAGGCCATCTATGCATCTTATAGAGCAATAAAGATGAACCAATTTCTCACAGTTGCACCCATTTACATTTGTTAACCAGTTGACACACACATATTGGTATATGTCGCATTGAACTGGTCAATCAAAGTGAACAATATTTAATGTTCAGTGAACAAATGTTCACATTGCTTCACACAGAAAAGTGAATACTATTCAGTATTATTATTTACCTTGCTAAGTAAAAAATCTACTCTTTTTTTAAATCAGCTCAAATGACAACACTGCTTATTTTTTTCGTATTCAAATACATTGGATTAACTGTTTTACCCTTTGCTAGACTACACTAGTTTTGTGATATAATGAATTAAATTTCCTGGGGAAAAGTCATTTTTGATACACTCAATTCTAAAAACTAAGATAGAAAAATGTTTCCCTGCAAGTTTCTTAAAGCTAAGTTTAGTATTTTTTTAATGGTGTATTCCCGTAATAAATGTATTGAGCCTGTTTAATTCATACTTCCACATTACAATGATAATAATTAAAAATTGCAGTTTTGATCTGAAGCATAATTAAAAAAGTATTGATTGCCATATTGCTATTGAATGTTCTCATTACTCAGTGCTTAAACGATACTGTCCAAGTTATTTGGAAGTGAAAGAACAGAAATATCAATCTATAATGAATTACTTTTATATTGATTGAGTTCAAACTTTTAAAATGAAACATATTCTAAGTTGAATACGAAATAGAAGAATTAATCAATATTATATTGAAAATGCAAGTTTAAGCATCCCAGTAAAATAATTTGTTTAAAAGTAAAAGGTATTATATTTTCTTGTGTGCAGATGTACTGAGCCAATACAGTTAGCAGCTCCCAAATTATTTTCTTCAATGTTCATCTGTACTGAAAGGTTTCAGTTTCCTGACCAGCAGGTAAATTAAGCTTTATTTGTGAGTTGTACAAATTTTGAAATATTTTTAACTATCCCCAGACTGGATAAAACAGCAGAAGAATTGAATACTATATTCTGTACAACTAGGTACACAGAAAACAACTATTCTTAGCACATAGTTAATTTTGCACAAAGTCCGCCATGATAGATGTAACTAAAGTTCTACCACAAGAAATCTGTGATAATGCAAGTTCATTATGGCAGAAGGAACAGGTGATGTCCCTTTTGCAATAAAACTAATCTGCTAGATCACAGTTTTTTTTAAGAAATGCCAGGATATGCCAAGATGTTCTACATAAAATGGAGTTAAAGCGTAACTAAATCCGTACAGATCACTTGTCTTCATTCCAAAGCCATCACCGCTTCCTTCTTTTCTGAATGAAGGGAAAAAGGGATTGCTGGGTTTCCATGGCAACCAAAGTTGATAATTTGTTTGCGCAGCTCAGCTTCGATTTCAGAAACTGGGGCAATCAGACAGGTAAGATGCATTATTAAAGAAGGGACATTGCTTGTGCCTTTCTGCAATAATGACCTGCCTGATCATAAAAAATAAAAAGTGTCACTTTAGGTCATCCCAGGCTGGGACATCAAAATGGCCGAAGGTTAGAACCAGGAAGAGGAGAAGAAAGAAGATGGCTGTGACCATGACAAAAGGGGCAGGTGTATTTATATGTATTTAAAAAAATTGCAATCAGGAAGATAAGAGTATTTTATTTCAGAAGGGACATTGTATGTAGACTCTTAGTGTGTAGTGGCACGACCTGTGTGGTAAGCAGTTACTCTTACTATAATCCGCACAATTAAGTTACTCTCACTTTATCAATGTTATCAGGGTGTGATTTCTGATTAGTGTCAGTGCCTTCACTCAGTGGGGTCTTGTGGATAAACAAGTGTATTGCCAAACTGAGAAAAGTGTACTGCAATAGACAACAATCTGCTCAGTATTCTGTCTGAAAGTCCATATAATAAAATAGAAACAGATAACATCCAGTGAGTCATCAAAGATAACAAATTTTCTTTGGATCGTACACTGCTTGGATCGTATATTAAGCTGCGTACACACTTCCAATTTTTGTCGTCGGAAAGGATCTTTCACGATCCTTTCCAACGACAAGGGAGTGCACGATGCATGAACGATGCTGTACATACAGCACCGTTCTGCTCTATGGAGAGGGGAGGGGGAGAGCGACGGAGCGGCACCCTGCTGCGCGCTCTCCCCTTCCCTTTCATTAGGATCGGCTGACGTCCATCGTCCGTGGATCCGGCAGGTCGGTCGTCCGGACGATGGACGACACCGACTGTACACACGGCAGATTTTCACCCAATAATTGGCCGATGCCGATTATCGGGCGATAAAAATCTGACGTGTGTACGTAGCTTTAGTGAGGGGATTCTCTATTAACTAAATGGTCCTGATTTATTAGAGCTCTCAAAGGCTAGAAAAGATACAGTTTCATTAGTGAATCTGTGTAACCCAGCAAACCTGGAATGAATCTGGTCTAGAATTGAAAACATTTGCTAACAAACAGCAAATTACTTTGAGCAAATCCATTACAGGTTTGCTGAATCACCTAAATTCACTGAAAAAAAAAATCCTCCCCACCCTTGGAGAGATTTAATAAATCAGGCCCCATGCATCTATGTCAATGTTCTCTTTCCTAATTCAGGGCTTCCAGCAATCCTTGCCCCAACAAGGTCACACCTTTTAATGGTCTTATCACTTAGTGTTAATGGCACGGCAGCCATCTTTTAGGAGAACAAAGCACTCTGCATTACAGACCAATAAACAAACTTAGGTATAGATAGGCAGAGCAAATATCTCACTGCACAAATTAGGTTACTTTTATGTTAGTAACTGTATCAATTACATTTTTCTCAGCTATCACTGCATACTAAAGAACCATATTCCTGCACATCAAATATCTCAGAGAGTTGGAGTTCTGTGGTCGAATCATGTTTCTCTTGATGCAGTAAGGTTGGAAAGGGTTGTCATCACAGAACTGAAGACAAAAAATCTAGGTAATAAAGGATAAAAGCTTGAAATAAAGAAAACTAACAAAATGTGCATGCGTGAGTTCAGCAAATTTTTCTCTTTACGCAAAAAGCGCCCAAGAGCCTCCTGGGATGCCTGACATAGGTATCCCAGGAGGGTTTGTGCTCCCATTTATTTTCAACCGGCTAGGCCAGGGGTCGGCAAACTTTTTGGACCACTAGGCCATTTCAGGAGGTCAAGAAGGCAGGCACATTAGGCCAGAAGGAACAAGGTGTCCAAGGAAAGGTTTTTTATTTAAAAATACAGTATGATCAATGGGAAACATGATGTTGCATGTTCTTAGAGACAGATACAATATCAGGTTCTAATGATAAGGAGTTCAGCAACAGAATGCCATTAAGGTGATTGTCTGTGAGCTGAGAGCACAGCTTGTTCTTACAAAACTTCATCTTGGAGAACAGCTGCTCGCACAAATAAGAGCTGCCAAACATTGCAATCACACACTTGACACGGGCTAACAACATTGGAAACAGAGCATGTGGCTGCTGACAGTAGACATCAATGAAAGTAGTGCAAGAAGTAAACTTGGATAAGAGATGGTCAGAAGTCTGCAGCTCAATAAATTCTAATTGCACATCAGAGGGGGCATCGTCATAGGGAAGTCAGAAGGAGTACTGATGATCTTGAACTCTTGTGAATGAGAACGCACATCAGTGAAGCTCAAAGAGAATTCATTCTGCAGGGTTGACAGCACACTGATGCATTCTTCAGTGTCAATGAGGGCTGCATCACACCGGGAGACGTGCAGGATTGGACATAGTCACCCTTATACAGCTGTTTCTCCCATAGAATCAGCTTTACTTCGAATGTCCGCACGTGGGCTTCCATGTTCATGATGTGCATGTCACGTCCTTAAAGCTTCAGGTTAAGTTCGTTAAGGTGAGAGCTGATAATAGGGAGGAAGCCGAACCGACAGAGCCAAACCTCGTCAGGGAACTTTTGAAAGCCCTCGAGGCCCCACTCACTGACAAAGGAAACAATCTCCTGGTGGAGGGCGAAGACATTCTTCAATACGTTGCCATGACTGAGCCAATGAACCTCAGTGTGGTAAAGATTACCGTAATCAGCCTCTGCAGCTTCACACATGTGCTTGAAGATGCCGTGGTTGAGAGGAAGAGCAAGCACTGCCTTCACTAACTTCACCACAACAAACATTATGTCCTTCATGCCAACTGCTTTGGCACACAATGACTCCTGGTGGATGATGCAGTGTGCCTTGCATATCTCCTGCGCACAGCCCAAAGAGCGGCAGTGGTCCATGAGCAGCTGCGAAAGTCTCTTGGTAGATCCAACCATGGCAGGTTCACTATCAGTAGTTACCGAGATGAGCTTTGACAGGTCGAAACCACTCAAAGCAGGTAGGAGGGCATTGACAACATCTTGGCCAGTTGTCATTTCATTCATCAGGATGGGGCTGAGAAACTCCTCGACTACCTCCAGGTCTTGCATGATGCCACGCACATAGATGGCTAGCTGTGCAGTGTCTTTGATATCACAGCTCTCGTTCAAGGATGGAGAATATATAGAGAGTTTTGAACTTCGTAAACATCGAAGACCGGACATACAAGGCCATGTCCTCCACGCATCCAGTCACAGTGCGGGCAGACAGGGGGATTCCCTTGAATGCCTCATGTTGCTCGGTACAAATGACGTCAACAGCAGCAAGTATACTTGAAGAGGGACGACTGTTGATCCAACCGTGACAGCAAATGAGCAGCCTCAGTCTTTCGCTCATTCGCGATGTAGTCTCTGTTCGTGTGCGCGAATAATTCCTCAGTCCAGGTGAAGACACGACCTTCCGGAGACTGGTAGCTGTGCATTGCTTCTGCTCTTTAGGCTTAGTAATTGGGGTTACTGTGTAGGACCTCGATGATATCTTGGGAACTCGCGATAACTCAACAATTCAATTAGCCTGGATCCAACAATATATCACTAGAGGGGCGTTAGGCCGGACTTGAATACTGGCTAGGCCGTATCCGGCCTAAAGGTCGGAGTTTGCCTACCTCTGGCCTAGGCAATCGAGAATTAGGGGGCGTTTTTTCTTTTTTTTTTTTGTCGTGTGTTTTTTTGTTTTTTTGTGTTGCACCTAAATAAAAAAAACAACATAATTTTTACCTTACAAAAAAAGGGTTGTCTACTCTTTTATGTAAAGTGAAAATTCTGAGTTTAGGTACGCTTTAAGTATTCCTTTAAAATATTGAGAAATTAGAAATGTCATCTATTGAGATGTTACCTACACACACACACACACAGACAATTTTGGTCATCTGTAAACAAAACACAATAATTATGGAAAACAAATCTATTTTATTAGTTCATAACATACAATAAGCTGCAGACTTCAGCTGAGGTGTTCTCTAGCTCACAATTATACAAAATCAAGTTTAGTTTTGCAGTTCTCGTTTTGGCTAGAGAAAGAAACGTGGATTAAAACATTTTTTATTTATCATCTTACTTATTATATTAAATCTGTAAACACATGTAATATGGAATTTTAATAATATACAGCTCATAAAAAAGTGCTTTTTTTTTTGAACATTTAATTTCTTTACAATATAAATAAAGGAAAAAACAGTAAATGAGAGTTTGTCACCATTCAGTGACCTGCTTAAAAAAGATTGTGGGAAAAATGGAAAATACTTATTTCTAATTGACGAATGTAAATATGACAGGAGAAAGTAATCACTAATAGATAGACTTTTCATTAACACAAATTCCGCTATAAATTGAAGTGAAGCATTATAATTACACAGAGTGGCGACTTTGTAAAGCTGATTATGCAGTTTTTCAACTCAGGAGTGATAATATATTTTAAGTGTACTATGTTTCATCTACTTCATATTAGCTTACAAATGTGCTTTTTTAGCCATATTCGATGTGCTCTAATAAACTTTAGAAATGCAAGCGGAAGAAAATGACAAGGATTGCCGAGGATTTCTTCATAGACTGTACAGTAAAGCATGGCAAGATAAGCTATAAAATATTAAGCAGCTGTATTTTCTGCTCCGTAGTAGCAATTGCTCTTTTCAACTATGCTGACTTTGAAATAACATTGAAGAAAGGCTGGTAATAAAAAATTAAGAGATGGCGATAGTCCTTGTAGAAACTGCCTATACTAAATCCAATCCTAAATAGAATCGTCCTACTGTACCTTTAGAAAGTTTTCATTGCGGCAAGGTCACACGTATGCCCCTGCTTTAATCTCGACAATTTGCCATCTAGCATATTCGTTTGGATTCAGCTTGTTAATTAAAAGCTGTAAATTTAAAGGTAGATATTCTTCCAGGTTCATTTTTTATTTTTTCATACGATCATATATTACAAAAGATATAAATTAAACCAAACTGCATTTTGCCCATTTCTTTTCCCAAACAGAATATATAATAAATAATAAAAAATACGTTTTTGAAATTTCATTTAAATAAACCGTTGTTCTGCATGTGCTGTCTATATCACTAAGTTCAGGTTTCTGGGTGGGTTACCTTTGGTAGAAAAAACTCAAAGAAATTTAGCTATTCCTAAATGGGGGGGGGGGGGGTGGATTGGTACGATAGATTAAAATGAATCTATGCTAAAACAATCACACATTGATTGATATTTTCAGTTGTTTCCTGGATTGGTATTCAATTGGCAGTCATCATTTCTATGGTACAAAAGAGATTGAACATAAAATGTAACTAAAGTTGGTTCATGTACAGCTTAAAAAGGTTCATAAAGAGGTTAAAAAAAGTATTGTTTGAATTCATGGAGGACAGTGCATTCAAAAGCAGAGCCATTAGGAAGATGCAGGTACAGCAGAATGGAGGTGCCCATTATTTCAGTTTATATGCAAATTTGTCATGCTTGACCAGATTGTACCTTTTGGAAGCGTCTTATTAACAAAAATTAATAAGGGCCTTTTAAACATATTTTTGCACCAAGACAAAATCATACACAGAAAATACTGATCTATATGATGATTTTATAGGACTGCATAATTAAAACCGTAAAAGTATAACAATCTAAAACATAACACAACAATCTGATTTCAGATTCTATGTTTTAAAGTACATAGTGGAAAAAAGTAAAGAAATTGAAATCGATACTTTCATATCCATACAAATACCCTCTTTAAGCTGCGTACACACCTGCAATTTTTCTCGTTGGAAAGGATCTTTCACGATCCTTTCCAACGAGAAAAGACTGCACGATGCATGAACGATGCTGTACATACAGCACCGTTCATGCTCTATGGAGAGGGGAGGGGGGAGAGCGACGGAGCGGCACCCTGCTGCGCGCTCTCCCCTTCCCTTTCATTAGGATCGGTCGTCGTCCATCGTCCATGGATCCGCCAGGACGGTCGTCGGACGATGGACGACGACCGACTGTACACACGGCAGATTTTCGCCCGATAATTGGCCGATACCGATCGGGCCAGAAAAATTTGCCGTGTGTACGCAGCTTTAGTTGTTACACTTTTACATCCACATCACAGTATGGGTTAAATAGACTCTTTGCTTTGCTTGTTGCTTTCTACTCATATTTATTGATGTCTATTTCTCCGCAAATGTCAAGAGAAATGTATAGATGACAATGTGTGATTTTTAACAGCCAGCATCAAGTGCCTCTTTGGGATAAACAATACCATAGTGCAAGAAGCCAAGCTCAGGATTCATTATTAACAATCACTTTTGTTTGGGTCCAGTTTTGTTTTTGGTTATAACAATTGTTGCGTTGCAGGGTCAAGAACACTGCTTGTTAAAAAAAAATATATTTTTGCTTGGATGCTAGGGATTTCATTGAGTACCAATGAATTATACAAAGTCAAAGCAAACCTTTTTTATAAAAAAAATAATAATAATACAGACCTATTCTGCAAGGTTTTAAATGGCCTTTTAAAGTTACCAGGCTTAACGCCTTGTTCTATGCGAACAATGATTAACTTTGCAGCAGAAAACTAGAGGTGAACTTCATTACATATTTCTAGTTCTCAGAACCCACCATCAACCTGATAAATTTTAGGTATGGTCAACTTAATGGACACATAATAATGCTGATAAGCTTGGCTTGGGTATCAAAGCTAAAATAAATCCGTTTGTATTAGTTGTTGCATTTGTATTTTCTTCCCCATGCAGGAATTATCAGCTCAAGAGGTGTAACATTCACATTGTGTAAGGTCATTAACAGCAAATTAAAGGTCTATAGTACATGCTGATAAACCTCTGCCCATACAAGTTCTCAGAAGCATACAAAGGTAAAGAGCAGCATGTAAAACGGCTATATACAGCCTCATGAATACTAGAAATGTATTTCTGTATCAAGGATAGCTAGTTTATTCATACTCATAAATGCATCTATGAAGGCTATTATTGAAAGAACAGAACAGCTGTACCAGCAGAGCATATTTTTTAAAGAACCTATATTCAGATTTATCTTTAAATGTGATGAATCTGTTGCACGACTCTCCTCGATAGCAAAATGTGCTGGAATAAAGCAAATAACATTTGATCATTTATTATAACTGCACTGAAAATGTTGGACTTTTGAAATGCTTAAAGTATAGAAATCATGATATATTTCTAAATATGTAAAGGTCACATATGGTTTAAAAAACATCAAATCTGAATAGAAACAAAAAGTAAAAGGGTAAAATACTTCAGTTTTAACTAGTTAAAGTTTTGGACAGTAGATACGTGGCATCACTGTATCTCAGATATTACTTCTGAGGTAGAAGCAGCAATGATAAGTCTGCAGGGAACATCTAGATTTCCCTTTTGGTTGTTTAAAATGTCTGTCCTGGGGCTAGTTTTACTGGGAATCCAGAAGAGTAGGGTTGAGTGAATTCCCAGTGGTGGGTCCCATGTTTTCCCCAGACCAAGAGGCCTGTTTCATATACCTGGTGCTGAGCAGCAATGGCTTTATGAACCACACTCTTAGTTGTTTGCCTGTGAGAGGCCAGAGACACTTTACCTTAGAAGAGCGAAATGCAGAATCCTAAGAACTTCTGTGTCCAAATGGCTGTCCCCCACCTCCACCCCACCCCCATCCCCATCCTCCCACACCCCAAACACACACCTATTCCCCCAAGAGCAGCACCAAACCTTTACTGAGAAGTTGCTGAATTTGTTATTTGTACTTGATTGATTACCCTATCTGCACTGAAAATAAAATTGGAATTGATTGGTATAAGCCAAGCAATTATTTTTCCACAAAGAGATCGTGTACCAATTTTGCATCTATAAATAGACATAGTATCTTCTTTCTGTTGGGGATACATTATAATAGGCAAGCATATTAGTTATTGATGCAGTATGTAGACTACATGAAAGACAATGATCTTTAAAGCTCATATGAGTTGTATTCCTATGTTCAGTAATTATATAATAGGACATGCGTTCTTCCCTGTGGCAAATCAAAACAAGGCAACAAATATTCACAGTAACATATCATTTTCATTTTTCATATTGTGTCTATCACTTCCACCATATATAACAAAGAAAATATGAATGGACATCAAATTCTGACAGTCTGGGTCATATGTCTGGAGCTTAGTTAAAATCTGGCAGGTACATAAATTAAGCAGCTAAGTTAACCTGCAGCTGCCTCCGAGCTATCTGTGTACTGACAAATGTTCCTTTGCATCAGTAAATTGAGGTCAGTAATACGATATCAATGGAGTAGTACTGTCCTCCCATTTCATTTCTCCTGAATGGATGGGGTTAACAAAGGTCTGTTGTTTTGCTGAGCACTTTTAAGCAAATGTCAAAGGCTCCATAAAAATGAAATACAGATTAATAAAATTGTGAGTTTGAAGTTCCTTCCTAAACTGTTATGATAAAAATGATTTGTGTTAATAATCCAATTTATCATCATTATGAGTATGACTTGAAAAGCATTTCATAACAATCATTGCATGTTTAAAAATATTTAATTAAAATGTTAGCCTTGGGAATGCAGTTAATCAGTTTTCCTAAAGAAATAAATACCAAGAGCACGATAATGGCCAAAAAATATTGAAGAAATGTGGACTTTCTAGTCTTGTATATTTATTACTAATTAAACTATATAACCTGCTGTCTGTTATTTATGGAGATTTTACAATGCAATACAAAAGTTTTTGTTTTACATGAAGGCTGGTCTCATTCAAAATTACATTTATTTAGATTAGACATTTAAATGTTTTGTTGATATTACGATACTTATATAGGTAAGGTATTTATGATATGGTGGCTATTTACCAAAAATCAAAGGCTATTTATCAAAATTAGCCCAACATTAACCCAACATTAAACTATGTTTGGCAACATCTTTTTAAGAAAGAAAATTGATTTTTTTAAGAAAGTTGAATTGGTTTTAGCCGCCAAACCATTGTATTTTCTTGTGAAAATAGAACTATAAGCAATGGTGAGTGCAGAGACAGTGTTGTAATACTGGTTCAGCACTTCTAGGTATGTAATTATATTTATATATCCATAGTCTGATTTTCGAAGAGAACTTTAGAGAAGCTGGTTTAGGGGACATCACTGTCTATATTTAATATTAGTCCTGCTGACCTCTACCTCTGCACATGCAAGTTGCCTGTTCAGTATGTTAATCCAATGACCATACCATTTCATTATTCTGAGCCATTGGCCTAGAACGAGTACAAATATACAAATGCTTTTTTTCTGTTCTTCCTGATTTGTATACAATGAAGTACTTTTGATGATGATGAATTATAAATACATGAAAAAGAGAACTGTGATGTCATGTGAAATTATATAATGTTTACCTGACAATAATGACCCTGTGTGATTTTTATAATAAAATAAATAAATAATTAATTTTTAGGAATATTTTTAGTACCACCTCTTCCTCATGCAATAATCCAACCATAAGCCTTGCTTTTCACTATGTTTCCCACAGTGAACTACCTATCTGTTTTTCAAGACATTGGTAGAATGAATGGAGAATCTTTTAGGCACTTGTGTAAAAGTAAAAGAGCCTGGCAAGGGGATTTAGATCACTCACCGTGCAAATTTCAGCAGACGGGATGTTTTAAGTTTAGATTTATAAGGGATTGTTGTTGGAAGGGGGGGGGGGATCATATGCTAACTAAACCAATATTTATGTTGTGATTTTATGATAATTTGTATGTTGAATGCTGTCAAGAATTTTTAACAGAGGCAATAATACATTTAAAATGCAATATAGTTTTTTTGTTGTTGTTGTTCATTGCAATGTCTGGAGGCAGGATTTCAAATTTAAATTTAGTTCTGCTTTAAAGCTAATCTCTAATCTCATGTGTATGTATGTGTATATAACAGGGCCTAGATAGTACTGAATATTACCCACCTTTGTCCAAGTCTCAGCAAAGCTATGCAAATAGCAAGAAACGAATGTCAAATTCAGAGCCTTACACTAGTGACATTAAAATATACATTTTTAATTTTAAAAATGTGTTGATTGATTTTTTTGATAACTGTCTCTGAAGTAAATGCACAGATGAAATACATTTATCCACCTCACAGTCAGATAGGAAAGTTTTACAGCTTCTCATTTTTACCTCTCCTTCTCTAGCCTTAGCATTAGACAAGGAATTAAGATCACCACACTAATTAATGATTTTAACACCAGAATGAAGTTTTATGAATATTAATTAAATATGTTAACACGTAGTTTAAATGCTAATACTGCAAAGTGTACCATTGTAGAGCATCAGGTAACACAGAAATGATCCAGAGCTATGAAATTGTCAGAATAGTTTTTAAAAAGAAATCAGATTTTCTGGAGAAAATGAACATACAGGTAAATTGTCAGCAGTGTTTCTAAGGGGCCACTTATACAGAAAAGCTGTGGTTTAACTATGGCCATGCTGCTGCTTTAAAACAAAATCCTGTAAATTATATAAGAAACAGCTGTGTGCTTTACAAACATGCCTTTTAATGTATATGTTACAAAAGTGCCCGGAGGAAAAGAAAAATATAGGGCATGACTTTGACAGGAATAAACAAGAATTAAGTGTAAAAATGCAATCCCAGTGTGGAATAATTACTATGAAGTCTTGTGGATGGGCAGCACAACTCTACAGTTTAAATTGGTCCCTAGCGTGAGTGCCCAACATTCATTGATGTTTAAGTAATCTAGACGTCAATATAGCCAATTCTGTTCTAGATTTGTCAACGCTTTTCTACTGCAAACATTTGGATGCATGTCCCTGTCATCACTGTGTACAATAGTCCACAAAAAGCCTTACCTGAAAATGCATGATGGCACCAAACCACCATTTGTTGCACTAAAACAAGCTATAGACAAAAAGCTGCAAGCCTCTTGTGCTTTTTATCGTAGTCAATGATGGGATCTAGTTTTAAATCTGGAATCCAATTTTAATAAAAATAAGGATGTAAGCAATAAATTATGGTTTTATGACACCATCTTTTTTGATGAATCACAATTGACCCAGTTACGTATGGTATTTTCCTGTTTGTTTGTTCTAACCAATACATATAAACAGAAAGCAAGACTCAATAAAGCAACTCATACTAAATCCAAAGAATATGAAGTCCAGCCTTTATTAAGTTATTTCATGCCAGTATGGTTGGGACTAAAATAAATCAGGGATCTTGCATGCTGCTACAATTATATACAACTTCATTGATTTCTCAATAAATTACAATACAAGAGCAGTTTGCACTGAACACATGATCAATATACAAGTTGGCTGTTTATTGTAATTTCAATACTTATAAGGAAATCTCAAAATATATCACTATTATCTGCCAGATAATTATGTTGCCAGCATGCAGTAAAGATTAATTCAAGAAAATTGTGAATGTCCGAATGCATCATTTTCTATAAATTAAATGTTTTTATTTTTTGGATTGCGGTTATACACAGGGATGTATTTGTACAAAGCTCAAATAATTGTTATCTATACAGAAATGCTCTTCCAATGTCTAACTATAAAATACATTTTAATTTAATTGATTTAATTAGGAGTGGTAAGCTAATGCAAAAGCCTTTTAAGAGATTCTCACGTGCATTAATTTGCAGTATTAACATTAACTGCAAAAACAATCCCACACAAGACTATAGATCTCATTTTGAAGAAATGTGTTTTTATGTAAATTGAAAATACTTTGTTTCTAATCTGCAATTGTAATTACTTCCAAGAAGGGATGTCTGTAGATTAGTATAAAACTGAATTATTACATTAATAAGGCTATCAAGTTTTTTTTAATTGTTTTAGCACATAAAAATATTGTACCATTAGTAAATAAGGTAATTGCTTAGCATCTTGAAGAGTAGCGAAGAGTCCCTAAGACTCTAAAAATCTACTGCACTACACTACAATTTATAATACAGTCACCTGTGGAGCTGGATGGGGTGTCTTATGAACAATAGATTTACTCTACTGGCAATCATGAAAAAGGAAGTGGCCAGCAAGTGTTCCCCATTGCGCAAATGAAACTATAGGCAAAATTAAAAAAAAAAAATACACATAACAAAGCTTTCCACCAGCATTTACCAATAACTCAGATTACATACTGTATTACCTGCTGACCCTACCAATATATCCATTGTTTTTCTGCTTTAATTTAAAGACCAGGCTATTGGGAAAAAGTGAAGTTGGAACAAACCCATTAACACTGACGAAATAAACTTATAATGATCAGCTTTTTTATTTGGTAAAACTGTTTTTATATAGTTGGAAAAAGTCAGAATAATTTATACAAAAGCTAACTATTATCAGGCAGAACTATCAACTATGTATCCCAATATCTCACATTACCCCTATTTACTTTAGGATTCAGTTGGTGACTACTTCATACCTTTCTGATTTCATTCCTCCATTTATACAATATGCTACTTGTAAGTTTGTAACTATGAAACAAGGCACCACTTTTATTGCACATATTGCTTATATTTTTATTTTTTATTTTTTTGCCTAAAGTGAGTTTCTATCATATTTGAGGGTTGTCAATAAGGAATGTGCTCCATTTGTAAATTTTTCATGCTTTTCTGGTAAAAATGTTGTGTGGAGTTGCCAACTTCCATAATTTAATTAAGAATTGGTAAAATCTTGAAATGTACTTTTCATAAAATATGGTCACAGTAAAACATGTTTTTAAAATGCATGATACTTCAAATCCAAGATCAAGTATAGTCATGAAAATAAATTTTAAGCTACCTGCTGATGTTTCATGTCGATTGCAAAGACCTTGAAAAAAGAATGTTACCAAAAAGATATAAAAGATATCTAATCCCATGAACCAAAAAAATTGTAAACTGAAAATAAATGTACTGAAAGCGCAAACACTGTTATCTTCTCTCTATAACCCCCCCCCCCCCCTCCAACCAACACACAAACACATACACACTAACACACCACCATGAAATGAGGATTAGGAAAGACAGAAATGTTTAAGTTCTTGCCTGGGTGACAATCAGAATTATACATTTTCTTGAAGTTGCTGGACCATATTAACAGTTAAAAAAAAGATAAAACATAAGATCATTTTCTTCAGCTGTCATATTAGATTACTAATTTAATTAATGACACATGCATGCAGTAAGACATGAATTACAGAGATTTGTGGCTGGCCCTCATTTTTATGTTTTCTTCTATATACTTTTAGTTTTAATTACAATTCTGATACTTTACATTTGCAATTAATAGGAAAAAAATTATAGCATGAAGTATGCCTATTTCTAGTTGCAATTAGAGAAATTTTTTTTTTGTTATCTTATTTCTCCCTTGTATGTGCACAGCTGAACTATAAATGAACAACAAGTCTTTACTGCCTTTGATCCTTCTGGCATGATTGGCTGTATTCCTAGACAGCAGGGATACTTTATAAAAAAAATGAAAGAAATGAAAAGCATTGCTCTTGTCAAACTTTTAATATATTTTCTTTGAGCTTTTAGAGTTGTTTGTGCCATCAAGCTTAATATGTATGATTTTTTCATTCCAGTTGCCAAAACATGTATAGAATGCATGATGAATATATATTCAAAATGTCAAATGAATTACACTACTGAACAGTCTAGTTTGAAACTTTATAGTGACTACAGTGAAACTGCAAGACCTTTAAAGCCGAATACACTTTTATTGTAGTTTTTCTTTATAACAAGTAATTTCATATTTTTTCTAATATAGTGAGTACTTCTTTAAGTAACTTCTTTGTAATATTAAGGTTCCTTTTAACACTAGATTTGCCAAGATGTTTGCTTTAACAAAGCGCTTTGGACTCTTTATGCAAAGTGCATTAAGCAGGGGAACCATAAAGAAATGATCTTGTGCAGGTTAGTGTAGGAAAATGAACCCAGATCTACTGATTTTTGATCTTAAAGCTTATCTAAAACCAAACTCAAAAATGTTTTATATTGCAGCTTACCATTTTCATCTGATGAGTCTGCCAGTAACACACTAAGGCAGCATACACAATGTTGGTTGCTGGAAACTATCATTTCCAGGTACAAAAGTGTCACAAGAGAGTGCTGTACACACAGAGGGGAGGGGGGAAATGCAGTGCACAAGTGGCATCCTGCTGTGTGCTTCCCATTGACATGTACAGAAATCATTCTCCGTTAGTCGTTCATGGATCCCTTCTGATGTCTCAACGGAATGAAAGGATTGCCTTCTAAATACTGAAATTTCAGCAGGTTTCTTTGCTTTCCGTGTCTTTTTGCACATCCTTTTCTTTATACTGTATGTGTTCAATAGTAAATTGGATGTGCCATTCCAATTTAATACACATAATTTATGGCGGTATTTGTTTTGACTTTTTTGTATGCATGTATGCATTACTTAGGTTGTTACCAACATCTGGTGTAAATTTCATGTCAGTAGCCCCATATTTACTGCGAAAAATGTTGATGTGTTTAATACTTCTTTCCCCTGCTGTATATTCTAAAGTGTATGTAAAATTAGCTTGGTCAAAAGGCTCTAAATATTAGGCATGGTATAAAGGGGTACAGTAAACCAGGGCCAGAGTATGGTGGCAAGGAGGTGATGAAGCTGCACTGCAATCAAAAAAAGATAGGTCACTAACCTGGCTGTGCCATTTGCCAAATCTGTAGACTGGCTAAATAGAAAGCAAATCTTTTGGTAGGCTGCAAATAACTATAAAAAACATGATACTAATTGGTTTTAGGGATTTTGTCTAATACATGATTTACTGTGATGAACAAGTTTAACATGACTGGTATTAATTTTTGTCATGGTGTAAGATTTGCTACAACTAACCCTAACCCTAACTAACAACTAAATTATTTCACTCTACAGAGCTGTTTCTTTTTCAGATTATCACTTTGGTTCACCCTACATATATTATCACTGATGATTAGCAACTATTTGTTTTATTTGCTTATTAAAGCACAGGGCTGTCCACCTATATTGATCTTATGTGGTGTGTGTGGTCTAATGCAACACTAGTTTCCTCCTTTATGGACATCCAGAAGTCTGATTTTTTTACTTTTATCATTTTTTTACATACTTTATAAATATACTTTTTGGTGCAGAAGACATAAAATCCAAGGCAAAATGTAAGTCTCCAAGTCATTTGCTCAGTATTGTAGTACTGTATACATAATGATTTATCATAATTTGTTTATCCTTTAAAAAATGTTTTTTTAAAACATGTTTGTCATGTCATAGTCAAATTAGAGTAAAATACCTTATTTGCATTTCCTTTTTTATATTCTTAATATCTATTATCAATATTAGTACTAACAGTAGTGATAGAGTTAAACAAAAAACAGGCTCCATAATACTGTACATCTACAGATTGAAGGCCAGCTAATGGGAAAAGTCCTCTGTATTTTCTGTAATTTATGCACAGCAGGACATTATTCACCCTTATATGTTCAATTACCTGTTCTTTTAACAATACCCATCCTTCATAAATGCACAAATAATCGCCTCAACTGAAATTGAGGCATTATGGTTCATTTATTTTCTCTCAATATTTGCACTATATATTTAGGACCATTGTCTATTGTTTATAATATTTAGTAAGGTATCCGCCACAATACAACATGAAGAGTTGTATGCTATCCACCAAACTATGTGTTTGTAAATCTATTCATAGTTTTCAGAAATCCAAAGAACCTATTCTTCAACCTGCCAATAAAATAAATGTAGTATATTGCTTAAAAATAAAATATTTTAGCACATTTATAAAGCACAGCCATGGGCTTTAAAAAAGTGTCCTCCACTTCACTCCCTTTGGTCCTCTAAAGCAAGCAAGTGCCAATTCATTTTAGTGAATGTTGAAAAAGAATGCTTACCATAGCCTGAACTGTTTTTACCTAAATACAATTCCCCATCACTGTAGTGTTCTAGAAGGGAGAGTCTCATGCTTTGTGTATACCACTTCCTGAGTGGCAGAAGAGAGGACCTGTTTTCTTGATCCACAAATAGATAATATGCCAAAAGCTACAATAAGCCATAAGAAAAGCTACGAAAACCTGTTTTGATTTTTCTTACGTTTCACTGTATGGCACTTCACATGAAAAACAATGGCTAAGATTCCCTAAGAAAATATTAACTGCCACTTCAAAGCAGAAAAGTGGGTTTATTGCAGAAAAGTAAACATTGAATGTCCCTTCTGCAATAAAGAACCTGCCTGATTGCAATGTTTTATTTTTTTCTATTAAGCTTTGCTTTAACAGAGATTAGTTACTAAAATAACCTCTACAGAGTAAAGGATAGAAACAATTCTCCTATTTATGTTATATTACCTTTTTTGAAAAATCAAACTTTTTTAGTTACATTTTGTCTCTTTTTGTATAGAGTAGGGTATATTTCTCATTTAAATCTGGCTGTAGTGGTGACCCTTACATTTTAAATATATATGAGCCCTCGGACATCTATTGAATCCCTACATACATCCTTTATCCCTCGACTAAAAAGCTCTCCAAACGTCCCTTGAGGAAGCCGGCGAAATGCATTGGGCTACGAGACGTTATTTATTGTTTTTTGCAATTAGGGATTACTGTGTTTAGTCATTGGTCCTATATCCCACGGAGTATGTAATAGGATAGACCCCTTTGATATACTGTGTATATATATATAAATATATATATATATTCATTTATTTACACACACAAACATATGTATATATTAGGAAGAAATCAAATAGTCATGGACATCTTCCATTTCATTTATATATTTAAAATCCAATGCTTCAGCCAGCACAATAGGCCCTTTTATCCATCTTAGATTATGCCTTTTCAAAGGACTGACTGCCAAGTGAAGATTTAAGGGTATCTCATTTAAGAGATTTAAAAATCTTTACTAGTTGTTCAAATAGGACCTATGAACTCAAAAAAGTTCTGCAAGATCACAGTTTCTAATAAAATATTAAAGTTCATATTGGGAGAAATATTTAACTGTATACATATGTTTAAAAAGTTCAATGTTTATAAGAAGATATTATCCTCGAAAGTAGGTATCCACAACTGTGAAATATGAATTTGGCTGACTAAGCTATATGTAAATTTTGGAGCAGTAGCTCTGTAACTAGTAGATGAAGTAGCATGTGGAGGGACCTTCTGTTCAGTGTAGAAAAATGAATGTTAATATTAATGAACAATAACCTTCTCCTGTAAGTATCAGCTGGTTGTCAGCAAAGGGAAAGCACACAATTGTATATAACAATATTTTTAAAACAAACAAAAGTGCAGTCACCAATGTTGAATAGCATAGGTACTGCTATTACAGAAATAACCAAATCAAACAAAAAACAAAACGATTAAGGCCAAAATTAGGCACATGATATTTATTTTTTCTGAAGTGTTATATTCCTCTACATAGCCATCAAAATGTAATCATGAGTTACAGTTTGCTTTTTTTATTATTAAATACAACTAGAAAGATAAAACACCAGGGAAACCCAAGCACTGCAGAGAACACTTGGTGTTTTATTCCATCTTTCCACTCAGATTTAAGCATATGATTAAAAAGTAACAGCTGTATCTACCTAACAGAACACCAAGCTTATTTCCCGCTAACCCTGCAAGCTTTTTACCGAGTCCTTTTTTTTAGACCTGCTCAAGACTTCCTTTGTTATATTGGCATTTTTTCCAAACCAACCAGAATTGTCACCTTTATGCTAATATTTCGAGGAGTGACAAAATCAATGACGTAAAGGTATGATTTCACCAAGAACATATCTATTTAAAATGAGATTACATTGATTTAAGGTAGCCGGTTATTATTTTATTGGTCACAAGGTAATGTAGCTGGATGGCCTAATACTATTGTCTCAAGTACACAAAGTGTGTTCGTAACCCATGTATATGTTCAGGAATTATGTCATCCTGGTCTGGCCATTCTAGATGGGCGAAGATTTAACACCCGGAGGAGCAGTGGCACCTGTGACAGAGTGAGGACAGGTCATTGTAATTAAAATAAAACTGTGATCAGGCATGTATGTTCATTTTATTAAAGCAGAAATATTGCCTGTCCCTCCTGCTGTAAGCCAGTATGTATATAGCGGCAACATATTACGCAGCACTTTACAAAGTCCATAGTCATATCATTAACTGTCCCGCAAAGGGGTTTACAATCTAACATCATAGTCATATGGTTTTAACATAGTCTAAAAACAATTTGTTTTGAGGGAAAGCTGATAAACCTAACAGCATTTTTTGGGGATGTGGGAAGAAGGAAGGAAGAACATACAAACTCCATAAAGATAGAGCCCTGGCCACTATTCAAACCTGTGGCCCAGTGCTGCAAAAGCCAGAGTGCTAACCACTAAGTCAAACCATGATGCCTTACCCTTTCCCTTACTGTCTTGTGACTCCAATACCATTGTTTTAAAGCAGACCTAAACTCAACATTTTTATTTTACAAAAAAGGGTAGACAACCTTTATATGTAAAGAAAAATGTTAATTAAAATAAAAAAAAAAGGGTGCATCACCTCCGCTGTCAGTCTTGATTGCCACAGAGAATGGGAGCACGGAGACTCCCAGGATAAATACGTCATGCATCCCGGGGGGCTTTATTTTCTTTATTAAGAGAAAGAGATGCCGATCTCACCCAAGTACAGTGAGATCCGCTCTCTTTTTTTTCCCTTTCCAGCAGCTATGTCACCCAATTAATCACCTACGCAGTGCGAGATTGGGCGATGTGCCAAGAAGACAAGAAGAAGACGGAAGAGAAGACTCAAGATGGCGGCGTCCGGTGCTTCCTCTGAGCCTGGAGTAAGAGGAATTCCAGGACGATGCAGGACCAGATAACAGGAAGTACCAACGCCATCGAGGGATCTGCAGGATTAAAGGTAAGTGTCATTTTTTTTAGTTTAGTTCCGCTTTAAACACAAAACATGATTGTGTACAAAACCCATATAAATATAAATGCCTATATATAAATAAATAATTTCATAAATAAATATGGGACCACAGCACAACCACCTGCACATTACAAAAAAGAAAAAATAAATAAACCACAACTAAACAAATTTACAATATAATGGCTGTATAACTTGGTTTACTACATACATAAAAAAAAGCTTTTGCAAAAAACACAAATGGAACCTCAAATAAATCATTTTTCTCTTCTCTTTTCCTCTTTTCCTTTTTCCAATATTGATAACATTTGACTATTACAGAAATTACAGAAATCCTTGCATAAATTTCCTTTGCTCAGCGAGTTTTATATCTGTAAACTGTACACATTCAATTTAATATTCGATAAAGAATCGTATATCCTGTGATGAATCTTAGTGGAGCAAGCAAAAACTTTTAATGTACACCTTTTGCAAGAATGTTCCTTAAATACATGGTGACAGATGAAGTAATCACAAAGTACAGTTAGTGCCAGGCACACCATTAATTACGAAAATTAGCAATAAATCTTTGTTTCTTCTCGGTGTCAGGAAAGCCTTAGGCACTATTTAAATTAGCTGCACAAGTTTTCGTGACAATCATCCCATATAATGAGATCTTACATAAAGCAAACTTTACTAAAATCTGAGAAAGCAATGTCAATGTCAAGAAATGAAAATCACAACAGGACTACAATATTTCTTCTACCAGGACATGAATTGGTCCTACTCCTCTATTCCTATTTTTTTTTTTACAGACCAGGAGATTAATCAATTCATGCAATATTTAAATAAGTTAATACAGCTGAAAATGCAGAACATATGGTAAATGTTTCAGACATCTGTTCAAAATGTAGGCCAATCAGGTTTAGTTGCAAAATTTACTGTTCCAATGATTTATCTTACAGAGTTTAGAATAAAACACATTTTTCTTTATTTACAGCAATATTTTAACAATATTTTTCTCTTTTAACTCTGCATTTCTGCAGCTTAGATTTCAAGAATACTGGACATGTAAAAACACTTTCAGGTTTATCAAATAAGGATATTCTATTCATATTTATTTCCTGGAGTTTTATTCAACTCCTTTTTGCCCTATTAATTAAGGACAGTATTGTGTAAATTACAATGAACCATGGTACCAAATCAGCTTTTTTTCCACATGTGACATATCAATATATTGTTTGAATTGCTAATAATTTTTTAATCCATTGCACTACTATATTATGCAAATAATAACCTGTTGTAAATTCACTTACTCATATAAATAAAAAAAGATAAAATTATAATATTGTGTATGCATTTGTTCTGAAAAATATTTGTATCGCTTAAGTTACTTATGTACCATGTACTGAAAATGAAAATGGGGTCCAATTAGTAAAGTTGGTGTTCGAATTCGGGTTGTCCCTATATTCGACCCAAAAATGGCGGTTCGAATTCGAGCAGACCCGACCCAAAAAAACACAGAATTCAACTTTGCGAATTCATGTTTAAAAATATGCTTAAAAAAAAAGTACATTAATAAGTACAGCCTGGGGAGCGTGGGAATTTGCGGTCACAGCTGATAGGAGGCACGCAAGTGCTTTCAATCAGCTGAGACTGGAGATGAATTCTTAATTGACTTTCTCCATTGAGAGTTCATCTGCTGTTTCCACAGTCACCGGACTGTACTTATCAGTCCGGTGACCGTGAGAACTGAACTCTCAATGAAGAGTAGGGAAGAGAAAGTGAGTTCCTAAAACTGGATCTCGCAGCAAAATCGGTTGTTCTCGCTTACCAAATTTGTAAGCAAGAACAGCCGGTGTAAATTCACCAGGAAAGCTTTCCTCAGCCAATCGGAGAGCACTAAAGGTTTTGAATGGGGAGACTTGTCCCCATTTAACCTCCAGTTCTGGGGATCACACACAGGATTCCCAGGGCTGCATGAACTAATGCAGCCCTGGGAATCTACTTTGATCCTGGGGTACTACAGGTTAATTAACCTCTAGTGCCCGGGAATCGCAGTGGAACTGCAGATGAATTCTCAGTCGAGTTTCTCCATTGAGAGTTCATCTGCAGTTCAGTTTCCACGGTCACCGGGCTGTACTTATCAGTCCGGTGACCGTGAGAACTGAACTCTCAATGAAGAGTAGGGAAGAGAAAGTGAGTTCCTAAAACTGGATCTCGCAGCAAAATCGGTTGTTCTCGCTTACCAAATTTGTAAGCAAGAACAGCCGGTGTAAATTCACCAGGAAAGCTTTCCTCAGCCAATTGGAGAGCACTAAAGGTTTTGAATGGGGAGACTTGTCCCCATTTAACCTCCAGTTCTGGGAATCTACTTTGATCCTGGGGTACTACAGGTTAATTAACCTCTAGTGCCCGGGAATCGCAGTGGAACTGCAGATGAACTCTCAATGGAGAAACTCCAGTTCCGGGGGTTAATCAACCTCTAGTGCCCCGGGATCGCAGTGGAACTGCAGATGAACTCCTAATGGAGTTTCTCTTTCGAGAGTTCATCTGAGTTCAGTTCCCACGGTCCCCAAGCTGTACTTATCATTGATAAGTATAGCCTGGGGAGCGTGGGAACTTGCGGTCACGGCTGATAGGAGGCATGCGAGTGCTTCCAATTAGCTGTGACTGCAGATGAACTGTGTTCTTGGATAGAGAATCTCTATACAAGAACACATACTACAGTTACGCTAAGACTGCAAGAAAAATCAGAGGAGCGGAGCTGTCAGCTCCGCTCCTCTGATTGCTGTTGCAGTTCTACATAGTCCCGAAACAAAACACCAGAAAAATATTTTGCTATTCGAACGAATAGCTGCCGAATTAGACACTCAGCTGTTTGACAAAAACTACCAATTAGGTGCAGTTTTTCTATAACATAGCACAAGTTACTACCCAGTTTTGAATGTAACGTTTTAGTTTTAATACCCTCTAGCATGAATAGATAATCACACCAGTAATTTTTGGTCATTTTTTAAAGTTTCACTGTATAATTGAAATGCTTCTTTTTATGTAAGCACATACACTGGATCCAAGTGGGGAAAAGGGTTTTTTAATATGCCACCAGGGAACAAAGTATCAAAGTACTGCTAATTATAGGAAAGTCTTTTTTATTGCACGGTTGGTGATCCATATTACCATTTTTTTTTCTATTTTAAAAAATAAAGCTTTTTTAAATTATATATTATATTATTAAAAAGGGATCATTTGAATAAATAAAGCACAGACAGTGAGATATACTTTTAACTTAATTTATACGAAGTCAAATTCCATCTTCCTTAACTGATGAGAATAGGGAATAGGCTGACTTAAGAGCACAGTTATTCTTTCACAAAGAATCAGGATGAATTGCCAAAAGTACAACTTTGTAACCACAAAAGGCCTTGTTCATTAAAGCTTGATTTTACCATTGCAACATCAGTGAGCAGCTTGACGGGATTTCAATTTTTCATTTACATTTTATTCACTATGCATATGCATTGGGATAGAGTCGTCAGTTAAAAGAAACCTTTTACCAGATTTACTGTGAATTTTTTAAGCAGAAAAAAAGAGAAAATAGACGTTTAGTAGTAAAACTTTAAATTGGTTTATTAAGCTGTCAATCACTTTTTGAAAAGTGCTAAGCCAGAATAAAAATGAGTGGTAATCTGACATAATATAAGATTCCAAGCTCGTGTGCTGCAGCACTCCTTGCAATTAAAGTGTACCTGCACCCTGACTTTAAACAAAGCCCCACCTGTTTGCAAATTTTTAAAGTGGAAGATTAGTACCGCTTTAAGGTGTAAATACGAGAGCAGAAAGAGAAAAGCTGAAAAGGGAAGGGCGAGGATAGAACAGATGAATGAACGCTGAAGCAGAACTTTCATACAAGCTAACATATTTACATAATATGACACATACCTATGTGTGGATCCTTCTAGTGCTGTAATCTCTGCTCTCTTTTCCATCATTGGCACCTCAGTTTTTACTTGGCCTTCGTTCACGTCTTTAAAAACATGCTCACAGGCACAAAGGAGTTTTTATCACAAAAGAGATTGACAGTCATCTTACTCCAAAAGAAATGTACACTTTTTATTTTTTTTGTCTAAAGTGCTACTTTGAACTGTCATAACTAACAAACTATAAATCATGTAAATCATGTGTTAGGATCAATAAAAAATTATATTGTTCACCATCTTTAGAGATACAGAGATGAATGAGAGCTTGTTTTTTTTTTTTATCTATGTACGTATTTATGTATATTTTAGTGTGGTTGATTTAGACGCAGGTTTACTTTAAAGACCATTCATTAGAGTACTGATTCTTACACACCAATTAAACTTTGCACTTAAATTAGCTATTTACATTCCATGTGCAGCAAAATAGGAGGTGTGAAGAGTTTGGGATTGCACTGTTGTCCTTATATAATGCTTTCACGTAAAATGCATTATGTTTCCTGGTAATAGGTATTGCATTACCATTAACACCACTCAAATACTCCAAAAAAGGTGATTTTGAATTTGACATGGTACTGGAGCATAACAATGTTTATTCACATTAGGATCTGTTTAAGGACTGCACAATGCTCTTTATTTTTCATACCAGCATCCTGTGTTACCACAACTTATTCCCTTTAAATTCCTAAATGAAAACTGAATACCAACAAATGCCTATCTGTCATTGACCAAGAACAAGCATTAACCAAGCAAAGCCAGAACTGCAGAACTGAATACTTTAAGGTCAGTAAGAAAAATCCCTTGATCAAAACTTTAACCAAGTAGCCAACAAAGCATTAATCAATGGCAACCTGATATAGTCTCATGTGTTTGAAAATAGGGATATGTGGAGCAAAAAGTTATTTCAGTACTGTCTGGTTCATTTAGTGTCCAGTTCTGAAAATGGACCATCAGAAATGACACAGTAGATCCTAATCAATTAAAAGTTTAGTGTTGCAACAGAGAAATCAAATGCTTAGCAGTTAAAGCATAGAAATTCTGATTAAAGGGAATACATCAATCTTTAAAGGAATAATAAAATTTCCCCTAATGGAATGCCTATGCCATCATCAAACAGAAAAGTCCAATAACATATACTCAGAAATCCAAATAAGTACAGTTCACAAACAGTTATTAGTGTGGTTGGTCCATCAGAGGTGGTTTGCCACAAATTCCTCTTTTACATCGCATTGTCTGTAGAGATCAGACAGTGTATAGGCAATAGGTCACATTGTGTAAGTGAGATAACAGGGCATCAATTTTTAGTTTACTGTAAAAGCAAACACATCAGTATAGGTTTTTCATATAGCAACATAAATTTTATTATTATTATTATTATTCTATTATATTATACAGACCCCCTAGATTTATATGTAAGTAGTTTATGGGAACAGCAATAACAAGCTATATTTTCCCTGCAATTCCAAAAATTGTTGAGTTGCTTTATTTCTAAAAAAAATTAAAAATGGTAAATTATTTGACCTGTTTGATAATGTAAGACTAAACTCTAACAAAAAATAAATACATAAATAAAAAGGCAGCAAAAGTTAAGATAAACAAGCTTTTGATGGAACTCACCTTCAGTCTTGAACTGCCCCCTCAGTAATTTCTTTTCATCACTAGATGTCACCAGTCATCCAGGTCCAATAGGGATCTGCCTCCTTTATGGGTATAATGCCAACCTGGACTCGGAATGCTATCAAACAGTGCCTCAATAATTAAGCAATGTCTAGTGTAGGAAGCAGGACCACGTACCACTGCTGCTATATAAGAAGAGGAAGGACGTAAGACATCAAAAGACTAGTCAAAAGATTCTAGGAAAAAAAGCCTAACTTTTTCTTCAAGTAAGTGAAGTAAATCAACTTTGTGAATAATGGTCATTGTCTTCCCTGTTCCATCTATGTATGTACAGCCTGTTGATTTATGCATTGGACTGGTTAAGAACATTTTCAAATTCTGACATCATGATGATGACCAATACTGTATATATTAAAATTGCAGGTAACTATGGACTGATAATATGGATATGACTTTAGATTTTAATTATGTCCTTTTGAGTACAATGAATACTTACAAAATATAAAAATGTAAAATGGTATCTCTTCTTTGTGCAATTGGAAGCAAACTACTGTAGTGACAGCTCTGACAATCCTTTTTTTTTATTTTAAAACAAAATACAGTCGGCCCTTTAAGTTGTAAAGAGTCATATTTCTTTCATTAAGTAAGCAAGCATTACTTTTAATAAGTAATCAAGTAAGCAAGGTTGGAAGAATTGTATTGTAGAAGAATTTGTAATGCTTTAACATGTTTAGGGTCATTTGTACATTAAAACTGACTGCAGGCTGTAAGTTCTGCATTAGCAAGTATCTCAGACAATTTACTAGAAACCACAATGAGTGCCTTTGTAATGACTTTCATGTCTCTGTTAATTTCTTCTACTATAAACTTTTTTTTGTGAAACATGGCCATTCTGATTTCCCAACAAGCTGGTAGACTACACCTAAAAGTTATGCTTGAACTGGAAGAATTGCAGTGGCAATCAATAAAACTCATTAGATTGCTGATTTGATACAATTTTTCATGCCACTTGGTGGCCTATTTTGTAACAGATGCCATGATGACCATTGATTCTTCCAACAATACCAATTACTAAGCAATTACTTAATTGTCTTTGATTCAAAGAACGCCCTTCTAAAAATAGAAACAGTTATCTAATTGTCCTATAATGTCAATTAAAATGTCTACAGCAACTAGCATTTTTACTGGCTATGACATATGGTGATTATCTATTTCTTTTACCATCTGTAAGGAACTTACCTGTCCAGTGAGCCCGCAGCGTCCCTGGGGATCACAGCCGCAGAGGGAGACACAGCTGCAGCAGGCAGCATGGCCGAGGCTGCTGCCCTGCTCACAGCGTGTCTCTCCCTGCAGGCGAAGGGATCTGTTCTAGCCGAACTACTGTTCGGCCAGGCAGCATCCCCAGCATCCCTTTGGACGTGATTACAGAAAGTCCTGTTGTCAGCACTCCTGTAGATGTGCAAAGTAGGGCACGTCCCAGGGGGCTGTGGGAAAAGGTGCGCGCGCTACCAAGCGTGCCTCTTGTACCCCCGGGGGCCAATCTGCCACAGGGGATTCAGTTACCCTCCAATCAAATGGCGCCATTTAAGGAGAACCTGTCCTGAACACCATTGCCTGCTATAGGCCTCTGTGAGTACAGTGTGCTTGGGTGCGTTTAATGTGTCAGTTTATATTAACCTGTTTTGTCATTATCATAGCAACCTGGTCTGATACCTGATTCTGCTTGAACTCCGCCTGCCCTAACCTTGGATTGTTTATGACCACTCTTGCCTGCTGCCTGCCCTGACATCGGATTGTTCCTGACCTGTCTGCTTTACCCCTCCGTGCCATGCTTATTGGACTAATCACCTGTGATTAACCCTGTCTTGTTTTATGACTCCCAATAAAGCTTGACAAAGGATTCTTGGAGTTGGCTGTGGTTTGTGTGCCCAGGCGCATTACACCATCAAAACTTATAGCTAAACTAATCCAAAGAATAGGTACATACTAATCTATAAAATATATTAATCCAAAGAATCCTTATTGTCTCAGACAAGTTACACTATCTGTGCTACCTGCTCTAAAATTTAACCTTTTTATGGTTTCATTTTTAAATATGCACCAAGCATGAATTCAGAGTCTTGCACACCCATCTCCACTCCACATTCTCAACACACCAAGCTCCTGTGCAGAGGATTGTACAGCCCCCTACTGTTTTCCATTACCCATATGCCCATTGAATAATGCAATATATGTTTACTCTTTAAACAAAGAGTTCTTTGGTTGTTATATCTGAAGTTTTATGCATTTATTCACTACCTGTTCATTGTACCAATTACTGCGTAGCACAGCACATTTTTACCCGCACCTAGAAAAGAAAACATTCTATATATTTTCGAATTTAATAGTACCTATCAAAATATATAAATGGAATAAGAGTTGTGCTGCCTTTCTGTTGTTGAAATTTCTTGCTGAAGTTTTTGTAAAATAACCAGTTACATTTCATGTAAGTATGTGTGGCTCCTGATATCATAAAAGGGTTAACTGTCATATTCAGTATGCAAATCTATAATACATAATAAGATTGTTAGTGAAAACTACTATTCCTTTCTTTTTAATATTCAGAGCTTCTAAATGTTACTGACACTTGAAATGACTCCACATTTCATAATACATCGAAGATCCATTATCAAAGATAATAAAACATGAAATAAAACATAAACAAATAAATAAAAAGTGATAAAAATATGCCAACATTATTTTAAGTGTGATTGAACCCTCTTAATTTATCAGTGCACTGCAGTCAGTCTGCATATAAAACCTGCTCATGTAAAGTGAGGACAATGTCGATTAGACCAGTGAATAATTGGTGTGTAAGTACCTTGATCTCTGCTATGGTGCTGGCAGCACAAGACTTTTTAAAACCCTTGCCACAGCTCCTAAAAAATAAAAAAAGTAGGTATTACCAATCAAAACCAAAACCGTATCTTTCAACATGACAATAATCCAAATCACACTTGCAAATGCCCCAATCACTCAAATCAAGGAAATGGGCAGTTATGGACTAGTCTATTTCAAGCCCTAATATTACCTCCATTTATGTGGCATGGGGGAATTGGAAAA
>NC_092860.1:109838727-109880337 GCF_032062135.1 Pyxicephalus adspersus | reverse complement strand
TCCCAGCTTCCCACCCTATTGTTACATTTTCATTATCATTCTGTATCACCAGCGCAGGAAGCGGAATCAATAAGAGTAAAAAGGAGAACTTTACTTTTCACAGCAGGAAGGAAATTTATAAATGAAGCTTTGTGCATCCAGAGAATGCTAAATAAATGTTCCCAATAAAAAAAGAATATCAGATCCACAATGTGTTGAAATGTTGGATTTTGTTTATTTAATTCACCAAAACATTTTTAATCCAAAGTTGAAATTGCAGTCTAATGTTTTATTAGTTTGCCAACATCTGTGAAATTGGGTTTCGATTCAATCTGGGATTTAAACTTCAAATGTACTCTGCCCGAGCTTATTATTTATAAGCACTCCAAATCTTGTTTTTCCATTCTTTTCTGATTCTTTTTTCTTGTTTTTTTTTTTTGTTTCTTGTTTCCAGCATGTGGTCCCAGCTGTACGATTTTGTTCATCACGGAAATTGCAAGTTGGAAACACAATAAGCCTATGGTAGGTAAAGAGTGACAGGAACACTTATTTGTACATGTTGTTGTAAAGAGTACAGACATTTCAAAGTATTTACTTTGCTTTCCAAGCTCAATGCTTAACCATCACTGGAATGCTAGCTGGAATGCTACTTTGTAACAGTGATAAGAAATGTTTCATTATGTAGCCCGATTTGCAAGAGGGATTAAAGGTGGCACTTCAGTAGATTTATCAAAGAGAATATACATCATCTCCTTATAATACAAACTGTGCTTTCATCACAACAGAAAAATATGTAGTGCAAAAAAATAATAGATGGATTCTACAAGCAATTTTTCATCTTTAATAGATCCCCGTGTGTATGTAGCCATTAACTTGAGCACAACATAGGTGATCATTTGTGACTATATGGTGATATGTCATATTGGTAGTATTGTTTATGTTTTAGATTTGTGTTCTGTGTGCTTTGATTAAAGAACAATATATGTTCATTTTCATATTGCCGGTTACACAAATAGTTACACATATTTACAAGTGTGGGGAGAAAGCTGCAGAAAATAAAAGAGAATAATTTTGGATGAGAGTCCAAGAAATAGACAGCCCTTCCAAGAAATAGAATGTCTTGTTGGACATTTGATTGTTGGATAAATGAACAAATAAGGAGGTGCCCTGTTGGACACAGAATTACTGAAGGTTAGATTACCAGATGGGAGATTTTTCTGTTAGAGGGACACTGCCAAAAAAGTGTACCCTATGTAACGCATGTAACCTCATGCAGAACATTTACTAAACATAGTTCACCTGCCACATTAGTGAATCAATACAGAACCCACTTCATAGTAGTAATGGTATAACACTAGTCCAAAGAAATACAATGTGAAATATAATGGGTTTCGCCATAATGGCTGTAATGTTGTATTCCTTTGAGCTTATGCTATACATTTCCCATCATGAAGTGGGTTATGTATTAATTTACTAATGTGGCAGGTGAACTTTGTCTAGTACATGTTTCTTCTTTGAACTTACAAATGAATTAAACACACAAAAATTGCCTAAAAGCCCTTCTTATTTTAATATTTTCAATTTTGTATATATACATATTTTGTAAAATATACAAATTTTAGGGGTTGTCAAGTAATTATTTTCAAGGGAGAAACCACCACCTCCAGGACTACAAATTAAACACACTATAAACCATTAAAAACTAAGAGACTGCTCTGTTAGAGATAGATTGGCATGTGATACATAACGTGTTACTGGATAGTGGTATTAACTGTTTTTTTTATTAGAAAAGGAGTGTTAATAAATTTGGGTTTGTGTTTACCATCTAATATTGATGGAAAATGACTAACAGAATGTTTTGCTTCTCTGCATAACCATTAAAAGCTTAGAAATATTTATGTAGATGTAAAACAAACAATATTTGTAACACCTGAAATAATTCCAAAATACATGCCATTTTACATGGGGAATTCTACCCAAAAGAAAAGTATTTCAGGTTTCATAATAATTAGGGCAATTTAATGTATTACACAAAATAACCAACTAGGTATTTTGATGGATACTTAGGTTGCTCTTCTTTCCGTTGTGGGCTGGTACGTCTGTTATGCACTGTATTCATTTTATTAAACAGGTGTTCTGTTCACATATTCAGGAAAATATATAAAAGAAATTCTGCCACTGAGATTTCTAACTAATACAATAAAATTCTCTTTGACACTGGATGATAATTCCCATAGGATAATCTTAACACAAATAAGCCAAACATACGTTAACACTATTGGGATGATTAGCACTGTGTGTTGTTGCATTATTTCAGCTCTTTTCAATGCAAGAATCCCTAAAGGCACAAATTCTTCCCCTCATTTCCTACAAAAGGCTTCCCTACTGACAAACAATATGCTTATGCAACACTATGAATATGTTGGTGCTTTATATACCCTAAGGATATACCCTAGTTTTCATGGGTAAAAAACAGAAGAGGAACAAAAATAAGGTTATAATTTTCACTTTTTTATTGTGTTTATAATTTCTGGTCATGCTCAGTTTATAGTCTTCCACCTTATGTTTCCTAAATAAATGTGACAAGTTTGTTTAACACATTTTTCTTTACTGCACATGTACTATGTCTCAGGAACAATGCCCCTGATTCATCAAGCAGAATCGGATTATCGCTCGCGCATTCGTATTCGCGATCCGAAATCGTACGCCGTCGCGCTATTCAGCAACTGAAAAAGCTCGCGGCCGGAGCCGCGCATCTCCGGCAGCTTTACACTGGTGAGCCTGCTGAGAATTTTTTACAATTCATACTACTGTGAGATGACATATTTATGAAGTGCTTACTAGTATATATACAGCTTGATTTATTAATTTAGGTTTTTTTGGTTATGAAATAAACAACAGTGACGTGTCGCCTGAAAGTAGCCTGAAATCCCCAGTTCACAAATGTACATAATCATACAGGAACTGAAAGGCCCTGTTCAGCAATATTGCTCACTAGGTGCCAATCCCCCAATCTACAGTAAACCACACTCTACACCTATAGTAGGCCCCCGCTGAGCTCTGGGAGGTTCTTAAGAACATGGTTGCCCCCAAGGACTTCAGTGCGAAAAAAATTGGATAAGACTGACAGAGGACCAGGAGCCCACAAAGCCAGACAGGAGAAACAATGGGAATTCAGGCAATCCAGGGTCCGTTGTTAGGTGTTCCACAGATATGCAGCACAGAAGGATCCAGCAGAGGCCAGAAACAGGGCAGAGTCAAGGGTCAAACACAGGTATCAGTCTGCCAAACAAGGTAACCAAGGTAAGACAAGCAAAGTCAAGGTCACAAGCAAAGTTCGGTCCAGGCAATAAACACTCTCCAGAAAACAGGCCGAGTCGGCAAAAGGTAATAACAGAATATAACACCACCAGCAATTTAGAAAAGCTAAATGATGCAACAGGCAACTAGTGCCTGGGAGCTAGGAAGTTAGTCAATGGCAAGGCAAGATCATAACAGGAACTACTTCTAATTGGCTGTAGAACATACTCCGTAACTCCTTCAGCTGCACACATTTTCAATTTATTCCATCCCTCATTTACACCCCAACAACTGGTTGTTGCTATTGTCTACTGCCTGCTGGCCCAATCTCCCAATTTTTGGACATTTTTACCTTTTGACTTCACACAATCTTCCCCATGACCTGCCCACCATCATCCATGGTGACAATGGATTACATCAACCCCCCTCCTTCAGCTAAACTGCTCTCAATTACCACTTCCTTTGGACTAACACAGTACATAATTGGCCACACACACATAGCTGAACACACATTGTTTTTTGTATTTTCTAAACTCTGCAATCTCACCCACCTTGACAAATCTTTCCCTTTTGTGACCACAACTATCTTACCTTCAACCTCTCTAATGCTTGCCTACCTTTGCCACTTCCTGGACCAGGTCAATGGCAGATAGTTAGCCATAACATTAACCACAGCCTATTCTCAAACTGCCCCATGTCCATAACACCCACTCTTTCTAAAATAACATCTCCAGATCAAGCCCCCAAACAATTTACCCAAACTATATACATGGCTCTGGATATAGTTGACCCTGCAACCTTTCACTTACCTGCCCTGCTAACCCCTGCCCTTGACACAACAGTCACACCAAATATATACAAAAGTGGAAGTGCAATTGGAGGAAATCTGGCCTTGTGCTGACTTCATAGGTTACAAAGCCAGACTGGAACACCTTAACACTGCACTCACAGTTGCCAAGCAAAATTACTTCTCTACTGTCATATACTCTCAAGCTTCCAACCCACGTAGCCTCTTTTTAACAATTGACTCTCTCCTAAACCCCACACCTGCTCCCCCTACAACTACATTCGTTTACTGCTCCTCTTTCACACTCCAATCCAGTATGCAAAGTTTGCAAGAATATGATACCCAGTCAAATTCAGGCAACGACACCTCTAACAATGTGATTTCCACCCTTCTTATGGGTTCAGGATGTTCTGCTGTAGCTATATAAATAAACTCTTTAATCTGCATATGAATTTTTCATCTCAACAAAATGTTATAATGAGGATGCAAAAGGCAGGTAAGTCCACATATAGAAACATATATATTCATAGAAACATATATAGACGTATAAAGAAAATGCAACAAATATTCTGCCTATTTACACATTTTAAAATTTCAGCTTAAAGTTTAACTAATGGTAACACAACTGCATAAATCTGTGTATTTATATCTGCCTAGAGTTCCACTAGAAGTGTTGGGATTCGATCAAGGGATAAAGTTACAGGTAAGATTAGTGGTACACACGGTTTAATTAGGGTTATAAGGAATGGTTTACCTTTATTAAGAACTAGCAGCCCCTGACCAAGATACCACATTGTAGTCTTTTACTCAGGTTTAATTTATGACTATGCATTTATAATCTAAGGATCTGTTAGCAGTAATTGCCTTTTAAAATAATAGGGTAATGGTCTGCAAAATAAGCTTAAATTAATGCATTTTCTTTATGTTGGGGATCTACAAATTTCAATATTCATAAATCTGAAAATGGAATATTACATAATTAATTCTCTATTAGACCCCATCACATCTGGAATTAGTTTAGTATTAAAAGTAAACAAACCGGAATAACACAATACATAAAGCTTATGTTTCAGAAATATGAAACACAAGCTGAGTCTTTTGGAACATTCAGTGCTTTTTTCAATAATTATTGTACTACATTATGTTGAATATAACTATGAAACAGACAAAAGACCACTTGGCACATTTTGTGCTTTGTGCAGCTATGTTAATAAAAAATGCATATAGGACCATAAAGTTCTGTTAATTTTTTGTTCATTTTATAGCATGATAATAACTTAAATGAGCACTGAAAATACATTATTTTTTAAATCTTTAAAATTAAAACAGAGCTTAATTTCCTTTATTTTTCTGTTTCACAGTCTCATCCACTTGCAAATGTTTCATTGTGTTTAATTTCCTTTGTATTTTTCTGTTGGAGGAGATAGTGTATCTCTCCTTTGCACCTGCCAGTTGTCCTGTGGCAAAGAGCATCTTTCTTGCTTACCTGTCACTTTCTATGCTTTCCCTTCTTACTATTCTTCACTTAATCTTCTGCCTGTTTTGAATTGCTGACAGCTTCAATATTACAACAATTTTGTTCACTTATCATTTTGACATCAGGACAATGCAGGCAGGGCACATGTAAAACTGGTTTGAAAGATGTTTAAGTATCTTATTAAAAAAATTCTACAATAAGCTCTGTACGATAGATAGATAGATAGATAGATAGATAGATAGATAGATAGATAGATAGATAGAGATAGATATGTGTGTGTGTGTGTGTGTGTGTGTGTGTGTTTGTGTAATGTATTAGACCATAAAGAGAACTGGTCATTACTTTTCCTATGCTGGAATCTGTATATTCTTTAATGTCTATAGATGTAGAGGTTTACTTATAAGAATAAAATCTATAAATAAACTTAGTTAGTTTAATTTACTTTGTGTCTGACACTTCAGTATCAAATTAAGGGAATATTCACTGGTGAAGCAAGTTCGCTGGTGAAAAAGGTAAGACTGTGTTTACTTTGATTCCCAATCATATGCATGGGGAATTGGAAACAAAATGTGGTACAGACACTTTGCTTGTTCAAAAATTGTTGTTTACAAATTTGATAAACAGGGATATCATTGTGTTATATTTATGTTTTAATGTTTGCAATAGTATACATGTCTATAAATCGGAACTAAACTAAAGAATTAAAAAAATCACACATCTCACATGTCTAATGCCGCAGATCCCTCAATCTTGCTGGACCTTCCCTCAATCGGGTCCCATGCCTTCCTGGAATTCTTCTCCATCTGCCATACTCAGTCATCGCCCTCTTCATTCTTTGCCGCCATCTTCAGTCTTCTTCCTTCTTCCTGCTATATCAGCTTTTTTTCCCCCGTTACAGTGGGCTATGTCACACCAACGCAGTGCGAGATCAGGTGAATCAGCCCACTGTAAAAGGATAAAAAAGCCAGCTGATGAATATTTTTACTTTATGTAAAAAGAATGTCTACCCTTATATGTAAAGAAAACACTTTAAATTTAGGTCTGCTTTAATGTTGTATGCATAAAAAAAAAACATATCATTATGACAAATATCTCTTGTCAGATATTTGTCTTGTAGGTAGGGTGAAAGAAGAAATTAATCAGTTTACTGTATTTTGATACAGCTTTTCATTCTTCTTAGATGGGTAGATTCTGTCATGTTTTGATATGTCTACTAATGTGGATTTCTAACATATTATAAAGTTACAAAAGAACATAAAGTTAGGGGAAGGTAAGGAGAAATAACAGGATCGGAGGATATGGGCATATTTGCTGTGCCAACTGTTGAATATTTCTTTAAGAGAACACAACAGGAGGCCATAGATCCCCTTTAGGTCTGTTTGCAAGATCACATAGACAAAACACAGGATTTCCCCTACCCAGAAATAGGAACCAGAGACATTCCTAAAACACCTAGAGAAGAAGACTTTATACTTGTTTCATAGCAATTCTTTTAACATCCACTGAGCCTATATTTCCCCAGGCAACATAAAAACCTTACAACAGTGTTTCTCAACCAGGGTTTAACAGAAGTTGCTAGGGGTTCGTTCAGCAATGAGCATTTTGTGCGTTTCAGGTTAGTTTAACTGACATCAATGATTTTGGTTATCTGTAATGGTGGCAGCATTCCTCCTGGCCAGTAATGTAAGAGACGTTTTTCCATATTACCACCACACTAATGTATTGTGAGCTGTAGATCTAGCAAACATAGCAGGGATTCCCTGAAGATCTTTAAGATCTTGAAGATTATTTCCTGGGTTCCCCTATGTTAAAAAGGTTGAGAAACACTGTGTTAGGGTTTAACCAGATTACATGTGGGGTGACCACTAGCTAAACTATGAACTGACAGAACAGGAAAACCTATATATTTTATATTTCTATTTATAAGTTAGATACAGATAAACCTAGCATCAGATCCAAACCTTCAAACCATTGGGAATTCAATATCTGACCCACTTAGAAAAACCCTGAAACCCAATTGAGTCTGTTCTGTGGAACTACTTGTCCCAGACATTCTAAGTTTTAAATCAGAATTAGGAGTTTATGTGGATTAATATTTTTTGGAATAAAAATTAATAACCTGCTTTTCTGGGGGATATGTGATCCACAGGAATGTTCTTGAAAGGATGATATTTGCATTATGACATTTAGGTGTCAGTGATTTGGAAGAGAGGGGGGTCCAAGGCAATGAAGAATTCCTTTTTTTTGGTAGAAGGTCTGCTTTACGTTTGTATCTGCACATTTTCATGTTCATGTATTCTTTTGTATTTGTTTGTAAGTACAGGCAGATATATTCAATTTGTGGGTCAGCATGTGCATATATTTTTTTGTAAATTCTTTGTATTGAATGATGTTACTTTGTTCTTTAAATCACTCTCTGCAATGTTGATGTCTGTGACATGTTTACCACATCTATGCCTTGAGGATGACACACGCTTGGTAAAATAAAGGAATATTCATAATACTAAAGTACAGAACCTTGGCAGTAGCATTAACCATCAAAACTGCTCACTTTTTTTTTCCATTAAATTTTTATGTATTCATACAGAGTAAAATGTTTTTAATAGTTTCATCCTTTGCTTCATGACTGTTCTGTTGTTGACTTCATATTTCAGTTCTTTGTAATTATTTTGTTATTCTTTTCTAGAATTCTGTTTGTTGCTTTGACTCTAAGGTTTGCACTAGGAATTTATGTGAAGTAATTGATTGTGACAATTAGTAGATAAAACCTGAAGTGAACTGATATTAAGTGTAAACAGGAAAGCAAGTCCTACAGAGAATAATCTGTCATGTTTATCATGACACATGAAAACTTTCATCTTTCAGCAAAAGACGCTCCGGCAATTGAAAGTGTGAATCTTCTCAATTCCCCAGCCTAAATGCTGTCATTTTATTAATAATAGGCTTATCTAAAGTATACCCATGGCTATCTAAATTGCAGTTTGCATTGTAGGGCAGGCAACAATCAGTGCCTGCAGTTCAGGTCTAATATTCTATTTATTATCACTAAATACCTGAAAATATTTTCATTGGTATGGGCAAACAGCAGCCAATTCCTGCAGGCATCAGCTTTATGCACCAGCATTATGCACCAGCATCATGCACCATAGTACTGGCCCAACATTTTATGGGCCAGCTTTCTAACCAATAGTAAGGTGCAGAGATGGCAGAAGCTGTGCAAAGCTGAAGACTAGGAAGATGCTTACAGGTAAGGGGTTTAAAGTAGTAAATTCAAATGTAGCCATAATCACAAACCAAAATGATAAGAAGGGTTTTTGTGGCAAAATTTTCAAACTTGTATTGTAAACAATCATATAGTACAGTTGAAGCAATCCTTATTCATATGTATATTCACTCATTTGGAACATAATAAATTAGGTCCGATGTGATTTCTAGACAAAGATCACCTACTTTGTTGTTTCACTGTTATTAAGAAGTACCGTGTGTGTGATCAAACAATTAATGTTTGCGAGGAGATGGATGCGTATTTACGTGCAGCCTATTCACCTGACGCATTTCGCCCTTTTAGGGCCTCCTCAGGGGTGGCTGTGCGCTTTTTTGGAAGGGTTACATACAGTGTAAGTATTTTCATAAAACAGAAGAACAGATTAGTATGCTGTCTAGCTGTCTTATAATTTACATTATGGTTCTAATATGGGTTTTACATCAATTGTAGGGCATAACGCAAATTATCACATACATATCATAGTAAATTAGTTTACATAAAAGATAATGGTAAAATTGCAATTACCATAATATTGCATAATAATAGATCTGGATTCGATATTGCTTTAACATGTAAATTATATAATAGAAGTCACCTACATTTTCCACCAATAGGAACACATTAAGATGTCACCTGTGTTGTAGGTAAATGGGGCTTCTCTGTACATATGAGTGTCTAAATGTAAAAGGAAGTGTTTATTTTTGAGTCTGAGTACTATTCCTATTTAAAAAAAATATGACCCAAACTGCATATAAAGTGTAAAAGTTAAAATGCAAACAACCAAAAACAAACTCCATACAACTCTGCTGACAATGAATTTGACTAGAAGGGTTTTGGAGACATGTGAACTTAAAACCAAAATAAAGTTCACTACTGATATATGACAATGTATCAAAATTATTTCATACACCAAAAGTTTTCACAAATTACAAAAATAGTGGTTTAGACCACTGGATAGTGATAGGCAAAGATGTATCCTATCCTATATATATATAAGCCTATGTAGATATAAGGAAAAAAGGAGCAAAAAAGTTACATACATAAGGAGATGATAACATACATTAAGTAAAAATCAAAATAATTGTTGTTTTACAAAAGGAGTAATACTCTTTTTCCTGTAACTTATTTCTTCAGCTGCTTCTGACTCTAAATTAAATTGTTTTATATTTTCCTATATTTTTATTTATTATTTTAGTTGTAATTGTATGATCCTGTCTTTGTTACCTAATCCTGGTGTCTACCTACCATATTCTTCACTATGCTACAATTCTCTATAATTACAGGGATTTGAAAGAACTGAAGACCTATAACTGAAGTCTATAACATGATTACACCCTATGTATTTAAATATTTTTTTTTCCTGAACTAATGCCTTGTAATTGTAATGCTCAAGCATCATAAAATAAAGTGGAACTTTACTTCGCAGAGGCCTCAATCCCTCTGGACCTGACACCGATTCAGTCCTGCGCTGTGCTGGAATCAATCTTCGTTCCAGCACAGAGAAAGCATTGGGTGCCGTCATCTTCTTCCTTTATTGGCTACGTCACCCGATCGCTCACTAAGCAAGCGCGAGATTGGGTGACTAGCTTGCTGTTAATGGGGGAAAGAAAGAGCACCGATCTCACTGTGCATGCTTGAAATTGGCTTTTTCCCATTGTAGGAGATCCCTGAGATCAGGCATTCACAGAAAGCGCAGCCCAAAGGCTCATGGTATTTGTAATGTAGGTATCATAGGAGGCTCAGTGCTCCCATTCAGTCCCATTCAGTCTTTAAATAAGTATTTTTCCTGCCAGGTGAATCTTGGTGAATGTTGCCAATGCTATTCTCGCTGGGCAGAATGCATACAGAGTAAATGTATAACTGAGTGAGATATAGGTTTATATTTATAGATGTAGATTTATTACATATTACCTATTTTTGCTTACATTAATATGCCATTGTGACTGTCACCATTATATGGTGGTTTTGCAAAAAGGTTTAGGGTTTTTTTTTGTCCCCCAACATGCCATTTAATCTGTCAGTCCATTGGTAGATAGCAATAGCTATAAGCTTTTTTCTCTTTGTGCAGCTATTTTGGAGACTCCCCTAAATGTGCAACTAAAGATTCTTATATGACTGTCTAAAAAAGTCCAAAACCCAATTAGTATGTTATGCACAAATCTTATAAAATCAGCAAGGCATCAAAAAGCCAAGGCATCGTAAATGCCCCTCTGCCCACTCCTGCCATACATTGTGGGGCACAAATGGGAAGTTTTAGGCAACATAGAAGGTGATGTCATTTCAGATAGCAGTGGGCAGGAATGGCCAGGTGTTGACTGTCAATATACAGGTAGTCCCCAGGTTACCCACCCACATCACCCACACCCATGTTACCACCCATAACATCAGCTGTGTTTAGCAAAAGATTTTTTCTGCAAGTCTTGTAAACCTGCCCCTCCCCCCATCAAACCTCTGTCCCGCACACCAACGAGCAGGGAAGCCCTGTTCATATTTAAGAGTCATCCGTATGTTGAATGTCCCTAACTCGGGGACTACCTGTACAGGCCTATGAATCTGCAAGACAGTGCTTTTAGCTATGGCACCTTCAACATTTTGCATTCCACTGTAGTGCAAGCAGGTACTATCTACATGAAAGTGTCAATTCTGTGCTGAATGCGGGAGCAGTTCATCATCATAGCCAGGACATCACAAAAAGATCGAATCATTGGATAAAAACTGCTGGTAACATTAAATAAGCTGCTGGAATTTAAAAAAATCATTTAGGAACATTTATACCCAGGACAAAATTACAAAAGCCACACAAGATAGGGAGTACTTTGATAAATATCAGTCTTATATCATTCTAAAAACTGTTGTTCTATATGTTTTATAACAGTAATATAAGTTGCTTAAACTCATAAGGCTTTTTTAACATAATATGATTTAATGAAACTTTATGAAACTTTAATGATTTAATATTTCTTTATTAAAACTTAAATTCACATAAACACTATACCTATTTTTTTTTTTTTAAAGATAGCTGTTTTCAACAGAAAACCCATATTTCTCATGAATTGTTGTTTTATCTTATAAATCATTATTTCTGGTATTAATTTCTGTTTGAATATTAAGAAAAAGGAGACACAGCAGGTAGTAATAAGATAATGATTTATGGAAGGTGAATGGTAATTTTAGTGAACTTCAATTAATTGCAGTGTACATACTAAATACCCCCAAAAAGTTAAATAACAAGCACGATGTAAATCAGTTAATCCATGCAATGAAAAACATAATTCCATTTCCAAACATAAAAACTGGCAAAATAACCCTATGGAATGACGATACTGCATTGTTTATAATGTACTGAAGTCATAGCAGACACATATTGTTATTCAGTTTTGCTCTTTCGTAGGGCTAATTAATAAGAGACTTGAGGCATGCTCTAAAGCACTATGTGATATTACAGAACAATACAAAATTTAAATACAACCTTAGGGAGCATACTTATATGTGGATTTTTTTGGTACAATAAAATGACAAAGAAAAATGTTAAATGAAAGAAAAAAGCTCCCATTATTTACAGAATAAACAAAAAATATCTACAAGGTGCTGTGTGTGTTGGGGGGGGGGGGGTGTTATTGCAGCATCTAAGGCAGCGTACACACATTCAATTTTTGTTGCTGGAAATACTCTTTTATGATGGCAGATGAAGACTAAGAAAAAAGCGCCATTCTGTTCTATAGAGAGGGGAAGAACAAGCAATTGGCACCCTGCTGTTCTCTTCTCCACTGACTTGTACAGTGGTCCTGCACCATTAGTCACCGCTAAACACAAGTCATATTCTCACCCAAGACAAGCCAACAACTTGTATCGAGCGAGAATGATCTAATAAGTTGTCTATTCCTTATGATTATTCCTGCTGACCAAGGGTAAAAGTTATGCAGTGCGTTATGGCCTCTTCCTACTTCTGGGGGTGGCGAGCCTGCAAACTGTACTGTGGGGATTCGTGGGTGACCCATGGTATAGGTGAAGCAGCAAATCTGAACCTCGTGTCTAATGCCTGTAAAAAGCCATCCCTACGTTTCTCTGTTTTAAGGGTTCAAACACATGGATCAAAATATTCTTATAATAAGCTTTAGTCAATTTAATTTTGCATTATTAAACTGGATACCCAAATAAAAATAGTTACAAATATGAAGCAAGTGAAATCAAAGTGTGCTGGGAATTCCACGCAGTTCTCCAGTGTGGAAAAACACTAGTTCTAACCATTTACCTTAGCTATTGCATCATTATTATTATATTTTGCTGCACATTTTATTTAGGAATCTGAAGCAGAACTATATGCTGCAGTTTTTATGGTAACATTAGTCTCATTTACTTGCACTGTTTTATTACCTTGTGCAGCTTTTAAATATTTATTTTAGAAATCATTATCAGAGTTATTGACAAAAGATTAGATTAGTAATCACTCCAAACAGTCTCCTGGAGTTCACAGAAGGCATAGAGTCCAAGAACGTGAGTCTCACAATAGCTCTGCTAACTAGACAAGAATTAATAACTAGATAGAACCTAATATGGAATCAGCTGTGTATGCCAAGTACTTTTAAAGCCACCATTATAAAAAAGAATCAGGAGAGAGGCATTATGCAGCGATATACAGCCTGCAGTCTTGCAACAATAATTGTCATCCTCTCTGGAAAAAATATCCTCATGCTTTAATAAGCAGTTCAGGGTAAAAATATACATGTCATATTGGCCATTTTATGTCCTCAGTTAGTGATGATTTGTAGCTTTTATTGGCATTTCAGCTGCATTAACTTCATTATCTGGTAACCTTTAATGGAATAAATCACCTAAAGTTGCTAGTTGTAACATCTTGGACAGATTGTAATGCCAGTGAATTAAAGCATCATTATTTTTCAATGTTTTTTCATGCTGCATATTGTCACACCTTATGAGCCCTATCAGCTGCCTTTTTATTGGCTTACTATGATTATAAAAAGATAATGAGGCAATTTTACAACAAATATGCAACACTTTTTATTTCTGAGCTAAATTTGAGACCACATATGCTCACTTGCAAGTACATTGTGACTATTGTCTGAAAGTATTTCTCTTTGCAGGAGAACGATTGTTGTTGTGTTTCTGGCAGCAGAAAAAAGAACATATAAGGAATATAGAAATTAATATTATTATTATTTATTTAGCAAAGAGTACATTTGGAGAATACTCATCGTTTTATTGGTAGAACATTAAAGCCCAACTCTGGGCATTTTCTTCAGCAAGTGAAAAAACAGCAGACCTGGCTACAATGTTTACCTCTTTGCTGGTGCTGATGCCATGGTAATCAGTTTCCACCACTGCATGTCCTGACATTTCTTGATTAAATAATACAGGGCATTTGACCTGGTTGAGGACATTCCATGAAAAAGGGCCTACTGCCTATGAAAACATCAACTATTTAACCTGCATTTAAAGAAAAATGATGCAGAAGATGGGGCTGATGTCATCAAACTAATGCCAAGAATTAATTATTTGAATCATTGAAGAGCGCACGTTCCAAGAAGAAGATATAAAGAGAACTCAGTAGCCATTTGCTTCAATTAAAGATAGCAATATACACTCAAATATCAAGAATAAATTACTTACATACCTTACGTAAACTGGTTATGGCATACGCATACTAGAAGATGACAATATTGGTTACAGAGGGTGGAGAATCACCATCAGTTTGGTCAAATTAAAGTGGAGGTATCATCACATTTTCAACATCATGTAAAATGGTCCCTTTAACAAAAAAAAGTGTGCTTTTTAAAATGTTTTACATTTGTTTTACCTTTTTGGACAAAGTCCCTTCCCCATCTGTCTTTATCTCCATGACAGTAAAAAACTGAAGAGGAAACCTGCAGCCTTATGGTCTATTTACATCCTATATCCCAGGAGGTGGGGGGTTATTCATTCTGTGCATACCCAATATCAGGCATGCATCATCAGCTACTTTTCTGAAAAAAGTACACAATCTCATGGGCAGCTAGAAAGATTCTTGTTTTTTACATTTGGAGGAAGACATGTCACCTGATCTATCACCAGTGCAGTGTGGGGCATCATAAAGAAATCTGAAGGAAGAAGAAAGAAAATTGATAGAATACGAAGCCCTGGAAGAAGAGCAAGGCCAAGATAGTGTGGGTTTCGTTGGACACATGAAGGGCTTTGAACAAATGAAGATAAGTAAATTTTTTAAAGATGATTTAATGATACCTATAACTACCCAGGATATTATTTTTATGGATTGCACTGTTAATCATTCTAATAAACATGCATTATAAGAAGAATAATTTTTAATTATTATTAATTTACAGTACCAGAAAGGTTGATGAGCAAATATGACTGCATTCATGTACACATCCCCTGTACATGCACTAAAAAATACTGTAATAAAAAACAAAATATATGGGTTCTACATTTTCTTTACGTTACAAGGATTCCATGGGTGCCCAGCCCTAATGTACTAAATCAAATTCTGTTCCTGTATGTTTGTGCAAGATAATTCCATATTTAGTATACCAAAATTGAGATGAGAATATTGACTTTCTTGTGCTCACTTTTTCACCAGGTAATAGCTAATATATTAAAACTATTTAATTGCAGACACCATGAGCTCCATCAATTTAACTTTTTATGTATGGGAAACAGATAAACACAGAAAAACACAGAATATACCTGATTTGGAGAATTTTACAAATTGTGTATCAGAATAACAAAATTCCCCTGTAAAGATTGTTTTCTACTGCACAATTCACTCTGCACAACCTCCTAAATATAAGGTATATTTGCATGTATGTATTTGTGTATGTATTGCTCAGTGACAGTGTGCCTTTTGCTTATATTTTTACATACTTTTTTTGGACTCTTTTACAAATTTCTGGCCAGTAATAATGCTTTTGGGAAAACGTAAGGCAATTGGCCAAGTGCAATCAAAGGCAAAGAAATAAAACAACACCGTAGACAAGAAACTCACTATAGCTTTATTTGATTCCTTTTCTGTATAATATAGGATTGCAATACATAAATACCGGGAAACACCGGGTATATAAAAAATTGTATGTATGTATGTGTGTATATATGTGTGTATGTATGTATGTATGTTCCACCATCACTCGAAAACACATGGAGACATTTCAACCAGACTTGCCATACATATGACTTGAGACTCCAGTGTCTCAAGTGCACCAGTCATCTCTGTACAGTGCTGTGCTGTATGTCAGAGCTATATTTGGATGTATGTATGTATGTATGTGTGTATGTCATCACTAGGAAATGCATGGAGACATTTCAACCAAACTTGCTATATTCCACCATCACTCGAAAATGCATCAACACATTTCAACCAAACATGCTAGACATATGACTCAGGTGAGTGCATCGCTAATCTTAGTACAGCACTCTGCTTAATGTGAGAGCTATATTTCGATGTATGTATGTATGTATGTGTTATATATATAGATGTGTGTATGTCATCACTAGGAAATGCATGGAGACATTTCAACCAAACTTGCTATGTTCCACCATCACTAGGAAACGCATCGAGAGCTTCAGTATGAGGCCCAACTACAGGATAAGAGAGGTAGAGCTTCTACATCTGGAGCTTCAGAAACAGTACAACAGCGTGAGACCCAAGTACAGGAATTGAAAGAGCTTGTTAGCCCTGCAGGTCGTGCCGGCGCCGCTGCTCCTAATTGCAGGCATGGGCGCCGGGTTCTATCTTTCAGGTAGAGTAACCCCAGTACATGTGTTCCATGCCAGAGTTTCCTTCCTGCTGGAGACTTGCACTGGTGTTTGAGCTGGCGTGGGTGTGTCTCGCTTCATCCATGAGGCAACACATACACGCCCTCTGTTCCTACAGCCTATGGCTGGAGCCCTGCTAGTATTTCAAGGCACTTCCCACTACAGGAAGTTGCCTGAGCAATCTCATGGTCTTAGCCTGTCTAACTCCAGAGTGCAAAGGTGTTTCTTCTGTCTGCCTTCCTGTGTATAGGACCTTGCTTATCAAACCCTTGGACTTTGCCTGTTTGCCGCCTGACCGTGACCTCGGATTTTGTGTATGGACTTCTGCCTGATTGACGCCTGACTTTGACCTCTGATCTTGTTCACGGACTTTGTTTAATTACTACCTCTCCTATACCTTCTTGGCCACGCAAGCCCCTCAAGTCAAGTACCCTGACTCCTGTGGTCAGCTGCCACTGACTCGGGGATTGCTCTGGAGTGGCACCTGGCAGCTACCCTGTGGCCCAAGCCTATCCTCACCCCCAGAGGCTCTAGTGAAGACCAGGTAGCAGCTTAGTTACGCCCCTCTGGAGCATACCCAGTCAGTGGCACAGTGGGTCCAGACCCGCTTGCATTACAGAGCTACATCTGGAGCTTCAGAGACAGTACAACAGCGTGACACCCGAGTACAGGAAATGAGAGAAAGAGCTACTATATGTAAAGCTTCAGAGACAGTACAACAGCGTGACACTCGACTACAGGAATTGAAAGAAAGAGCTACTACATCTAGAGCTTAAGAGACAGTACAACAGTGTGAGACCCCACTACAGAAAATGAGAGAAAGAGCTACTACATCTAGAGCTTCAGAGGCAGTACAACAGTGTGACACCCAACTACAGGAATTGAGAGAAAGAGCTACTACATCTAGAGTGACAGAGACAGTACAACAGTGTGAGACTCGACTACAGTATAACAGAGTGAGACCCAACTACAGGACAAGAGAGTTAGAGCTACTACATCTAGAGCTTTAGAGACAGTACAACAGTGTGAGGCACAACTACAGGAAATGAGAGAAAGAGCTACTTCATCTAGAGCTTCAGAGACAGTACAACATCATGAGGCCCGACTACAGGATAAGAGAGATAGAGCTTCTACATCTAGAGCTTCAGAAACAGTACAACAGCGTGAGACCTGAGTACAGGAAATGAAAGTAAGAGCTACATCTAGAGCTTCAGAGACAGTACAACAGCGTGACACCCAAGTACAGGATAAGAGAGATAGAGCTACTACATCTAGAGCTTCAGAAACAGTACAACAGCACGAGACTCAAGTACAGGAAATGAGAGAAAAAGCTACTACATCTAGAGCTTGAGAGACAGTATAACAGCATGAGGCCCGACTACAGGATAAGAGAGATAGAGCTTCTACACCTAGTGCTTCAGAAACAGTACAACAGCGTGAGACCTGAGTACAGGAAATGAGAGAAAGAGCTACATTTGGATGTATGTATGTATGTGTTATATATATAGATGTGTGTACGTGATCACTAGGAAACGCATGAAGACATTTCAACCAAACTTGCTAGACATATGTTTCAGACTCATGTGAGTGCACCGCTGATCTTTGTACAGTGCTGTGGTATATGTCAGAGGTATATTTGCAGGTATATATGTATGCATGTATGTATGTATTGCTCAGTGACAGTGTGCCTTTTGCTTAGATACTTTTTTTGGACTCTTTTAGAATTTTCTGGCCTATAATAATGCCTTTGAGAAAACGTAAGGCAATTGGCCAAGTGCAATCAAAGGCAAAAAAATGTGTGACACCCAAGTACAGGAAATGAAAGAAAGAGCTACTACATCTAGAGCTTTAGAGACAGTACAACAGCATGAGGCCCGGCTACAAATGGCATCATTCCGCGCCACATCAGTTGTTCAACAGTCTGAATTTCCATCCACATTCACAGTGCAAGGGCAAATTTACAATAAGGCGGCATTGTTACTTCCACTGCCAAATCAACCACCAAAATTTCTACAACTATATTTTATTGAAAACAAACTAATAGAAATTGACTAGATGTGCACCTACATCTCAGGAACAAAATTTCAGATTTCAGATTAAAGTTACAAAGAATGTTTCATGAGCAGAATGTTCTTATTAAAACATTTAAAGCAACATTGGAACAAATGCCATTAATTTAGGTTAATTTATTTTAATTTTATTTTAATTTAATTGTATATTGTACCTATAATTTTAAAACCTGTAAAAAAGAACATTTCTTTGATTTAACAATATGGCTCTGATTTATTAAAGTTCTCCAAGGCTGGAGAGAATACACTTTAATCAGTAAAGCTGGGTGATCCAGCAAACCTGGAATGAATCTGGTCCAGGATTGAAAACATTTGCTATCAAATAGCTAATGACTTTTAGGAAAACCATTCCAGGTTTGCTGGATTACCCAGCTTCATTGATGAAAGTGTATTCTCTCCAGCCTTAGAGGTCTTTAATAAATCAGGGCCTATAGCTTTATTTGATCCCTTTTCCTGTATAATATAGGATTGCAATAAATACCCAGACAAGGCCAGGTAATCAGCTAGTATATATATATATAAACTTATGATATGTTGTTAGAAACAAAAGTTTTAGGTTAACTAATTAACCTATCTAATTACTAGAAATGAGTGCAAGGACTTTAATTCCCCTATTTGTAATTAATGTATTCCCTCATATACACCTATTGCATGGCTCAGCCATTAAAAAGATATGAATCAGTCACAATATAATACAAAATTATTAAATGTATATGGTCATTGATGCTTAATGCACTTAGGTTATATATATTCTTCCTAGATGTCCATGCACCAATAGATGTTTACAGCAAAAGTCTGTGTTACCTGATGAAATCAATCTTTTGAGGCTCACACCCACTGCTTGAAAGTTGATCTGAGTTTGTCAATGATGTGTGTCACTAGGACGGAAGTGATCTGACACAAAATGTTTTCAAAATGGGTGGCTCTATCATGGGACGCCAGCCCCAAAACTAAAGTGAACCTGAATTTACTGTGCTTCACTGTATTACCACGGCACCCTATTCTCCAGACCTTGCACCAAGTGACTATTCTCACTTTATTTCCATGAGGAAGCCCCTCATAGTCAACTGGTCATCAGTTTTAAACAAGGATGCCCTAGAGGCAGCCATCCAGAAGTGGATGTGTAGCACCACTTCATATATTGATTGATAATGACAGCGGTGGTGCATCAATATGCAGTGAAATGAGCTGAAATGTAACACAGGTTCTCTGAGCATCAATGACCACATTATTCAGGTGAGCCTAAAACATTTCTTTTTGACCCTCATATTTTCACACACCAAGAAAAATGTTAATTGAATCTTCCAATTTCATGAATGCAGGTAAACATGGAAGATGTAATTTACCATGTATACATGTGTCACTAAGACGTGATGATTATCCAGGTATTAAAAGTAGTATCTGAGTTGGTAAAAACACTTTATGAACTCAAAATAGAATATAAATCCTGCAGCTATTTGAAAATATAGTTAAATGAATGGATTTGAACCCGGAGTTCTGTTTTATCAAACTTAATGTGATAATAGGATGTGGAGATCAGCTGTTTCCCTCTTCCTTGCTTTTCACTCTTGAGTACCACTTTCCTATGATCTCTTTATTTGATATATATTGACATTTTGGGGAAACAGCATCTTGGTATACTTTGGTTAGGATGCTTAGTGTAGTTATATTTTCTGATGTTTACTATTTTAAAAAAATAATTCAAAATAATTACGGTAAGATAGGTATACAGTTTTGTAAGTTTACCAGCCCGCAATTTTAGGTTACTGACACAACTAAAAACAGATTTAAAGGTGTGTTTATCTGGTGAGATTATAATGGATGTAGGCCTTTAATCTAGCCCAATTGCCAACCCTAAGAATAATCAGAATGAACAAATAATGCAAAAAGTAGGGTTTTTGTAGGCAAATGATTTAAATTGTATTTCTAATAAAATCAAGTAGTACATTTCAACAAATTCAAACAGTTTGGTATGACCTAAGACCTGGGTCTTGGTCATTACCAACTTGGCCCTATAGGGGCACTAGACATTCGACTTCTAACCAGAATCTACAAATCGTTATGTCGTATACGTAAGTCTATTAACCGACGTGTTTTGCCCAATTTGGGCTTTGTAAGGGGTGTTGTACGTAGAAAAAGAATGTACAAAAGTTAATTTGCAGTGTCTATATATATATATATATATATATATACATATATATTTAACGAATAAATACATTCAGTAAGTACAGGTAATAATAGTATTGGTGAGTACATAGGTAATATGTCAGAAAGTGATAATCACAAATATTTGGAGTATTAATGACTGAAAACTCCGGTTATATAAATGAATATACATATAGCCGTAATATACGCACCAAATATTATCTATACAAAGAAGTGTATGTCGATAAGATAGCTAGTGATAGTAAATATCAGCCCAGTAAAAGAGTTCCAGTAAACCTTATGGTAATCATGGCATGTTAATAGTTTTTAGGGCCTTTTCCAATCTCTAATTGGAGTAATATAATGGTATAGTTTTAGTAGTAAGTGAATTCCATTCAAACTATACCATATTGAATTGCTAGTGTAGTAATCTACCGGTTAAACTTAGAGTTTTGATATTATAGAGTATTATAGCATAAAAGGGGGGAAAAAGGAAAAAAACAGTATTCACTTACATATTCCTTAGTAGAAGGTCAAATGTGGTTTTGGACCAAAACAAGAAAAGTACCTGGATGGTCCTTAATGAGGAAAGGTTTTCAATCCTATGGATAGGAAGTATTTAAGCTGATGCTCCCATCCTCGCAAGTCGGGGACCGCATATATTGAGTGTGGAGGGGAAAAGAAAAAATTGAGACAAAGAGGCAGGGATATTTGCCATAGGGATATTGAAGTACATGTTATGCCAATATATTGCATATGTAGTGACTGTTACAGAAATCATATTGTGATAATATTATATAATTGTAAACAGAGAAAAAGGCATAATATTATGTTCTGTACACAATAGTTTGCACATTAACAAAATCAATTAAGATTACAAAATTTCTTTGTCACAAATGGTTTGAACATATACATTGTTGTGCATCATAGCCAATAAACTATTAAATGTTAGACCGGACATGTAAAGATACCCATGATTTACATTGTTTTGATATTAGTTATGAACAATTCAGGATGGTAATTGCAAACAATAATATACAGTATATAGTAGGTCATTATTGTTGGTTGGTTGATATTAAACAGACATAAAAGTTTCAAATCACAATCTGGTAAACATCATATAACTTATATTGGAAATACAAATTCCTCATACAAGAAAGAGAGGGAAAAGAGTACTTATCAAGTGTGTAAGAATGGGTAATTCTCACACTCAAAGGAAAATTTCCTTTGAGTGTGAGAATCCATTTTGTTTGATGTTGTAAGAGAACCTTATCGAAATCTCGACCTCGGGTTAGGATTAATTTTTTCCAATGCTGCAAATTTGATACAATTTGTGTCAAAATTGTGTGTAGTACCAACATAAAAACTGATAGGTGTAAACAATTTACCATTTTTGATAGAGCATAAATGCTCATAAATATTGTCCCGAGAAAGTGTGCAGACTTTTTTGAAAGTCTTTTTGAAATGTTTTTTAATATAGCCTCTCAATAATAGTCTTTCAGTGAGTTCCTTGGCCTCTCGCCTGAAGTCCTTATCTGATGTGCAATTTCATTTAATTCTCAACATTTGACTATATAGAATACTTTTAATTAGAGCTTGTGGATGTGCACTATTTGCATGTAAAATAGTATTCCCTGCCATTTCTTATCTGTACAGGGAGGTGTGAATGGATAGGTCAACGGATATGGTGATATAGGTATCACAAAATAAAATCAAAATAAAACAAAATAAGATATCCTAGTGGGATTTTGACAAAAGTTAAATTTCAAATTGTAATCATTGGTTTGAAAAGCCTCATACAGGTTCTTAATGAGATGACGAGGACCTGTCCAGATGATGAGGATGTCATCAATGTACCGGGTCCATAATTGGATATGTGGGAGGAGAGTGGAAAAGTTGGTATCAGAGAAAAGATTTTTCTCCCACTCTCCCAGATACAGGTTTGCATATGATGGGGTACATTTTGTCCCCATCGCGACACCTTGTACTTGCAAGTATGTAATAACTTTGAAGGTGAAGGTGTTGCGAAACAAGATATATTGTAATAGTGACACAACAAATTGATTTTATTTCTGGAGTGATGAATCATCATTTGTCTTAGGAGTATTGGCTATTGTTTGGAGACCATTCTTATGAGGAAAGCTGTTGTATAGGATTTCAACATCAACTGTTATAAGCAAAGAGTTAGGGGGTACTTTCATACTTTATCGTTTTTGTAGTAATTGTATTGTATCTCTAAGGTAAGAGGGAAGATTTACTACATACGGTCTTGAATAAGTATCAATTACATCACTGGCATTGGCCGAAATGGAATTGATCCCCGCCACTATTGGGCGGCCTGGTGGATCTTTGGCATTTTTATGTACCTTTGGAAGGCAGTAGAAGGTTGGTATGACTGGGTGTTGGTTCCAAAGAAATTCTTTTTTTTTTTTTTGTCTATACAACCTAAAAAACATGCTTGATTAATATTAGAGTAAAATTCATTTTGAATTATCTCTGTCGTTTAATATTTCCAAGCACATTTTTTTCATAAGGATCATTGTTCATAATGACAATGTTTCCGCCTTGTCCGCTGGCTTTATAGTGATTTGGCGGTTGTTTTTCAAAATAATAAAAGCCTGATGTTGTGTGTAGTTAAGGTTATAATGGGGAGGTATTTCTTGGAAGTTGCTATCCAGGATATCTTTGGTTAAGAGGTTTAGAAATGTCTGTACATGTGGGTTGTACGAAATAGGAGGAAAGTATGTAGATTTTTTCTGTTTGATTGGATGTTGTTGTAATGGGCGATTCTGATAATGGAAGAGTGTTTTGGGCTTATGTTGCTTTCATCAAGTTATTTTACAAGTTCCTGTAAAATTTTTAAGGTTCTAAAGTCTTTGAACTGAGATATGTCTCTAGGTGTATTAGGTTCAATTCAAACTTGTTAATTTTGCCTGTGGGGCAAATGGGCAAGCCCGTTTTCAAAACCTCCTCCTCTGCTGGTTGGAGGATGTAAGAAGATAGATTAATTATGACCAGATCTAGTTGTTTGGAATCTTTGTAAAGTAATCCAGAATCGAGGCTTGTGCTTGTTTGGGGGACGGGAAACACAACTGTGCCACAGCATATTGTAACAGTATAATAATGCAAAAAACAATTCTTGTGGTTCAGGTAAGACAGTTTCCTTATATTGAGAAGATGTAATCAGCAGAGCTAGATTTGTACTTTTTTCTCCCCACGGCTGGCTTGCTTGTGCTTCAAAGAGGAAAGTGGGAGAGCAGCCATGATGATAGTGAATAGTCATTGAAGGCAACCATGATAGTTGTAAACAGAACAGCCCTGAGCTAAACACTTTTATGAAAAATAATGTCATGGATGAAATACACTCAGATTGTTTGAGAAATCAAACCAAATTCAGAAATTCTGAGTTGAAATAGTATTTTTAATGAGTGGTACATGTATAGTACAACTCAGCCAAGCTCTACTGTACCTGTCAATGAGTTCCAATTTAAAATCAAATCAGTACCAATCTGAGCTGGAATTGACTCCAATTAAAAACTATTCAATCACAACTAGTGTTTATTTTTATAGTGTAAGCTTTTGAATAAATTAAAAAAAAAAATTTGAATTAATTTATGCTGCTTATGTTAACTTATTCATGCAGAAATTCTTTAAATGCCTTAACTTTTTCTCTGAACTATGCAAAAATATATACCTATGGGTAAGGATAGTTCAATTAGCTTTAAAATATTAGAATTTTAATGATGCCATAATAAACAAAATAAGGAGTACGGTTAGTGCATTGTTCTTAAATTACAAATGTATAAAATAGGGACTTTGCTAGAAATGTTTTTTTTTTAAGAAAAGCTTGTCCTTTTAAAAAAAAAGTTATATTTATAGAAAGTACCAGTTTCAGTTAAGTTGGCACAATAATAAACTGCTCATCATAACCAAAATAGACATTTTCTTGCATAATGTAATTTCTTCCACAATCATTTAACCTTTAACAGTAATTTGTTAGCAGGTAGATGCACAAGGAACATGAAATGACACAGTAATGATCCGGGACTAATTAAAATGAAGGCTGCAATATGATGTAAATGCTAGTGAAAACCTTAGATGTGATGCATATTTCATGTGGCTAACCATTTAATCTGATTTGAAGAGCACAATAATCAGAAACACGGCAGAATGTGAAACACATCATTGCGGTAATAATCATGGCACAAATCACATGAAAGGCAAAGCGACTGTCGTTAACAGCCACCTGAGACTCATATAAAGCAGGGTCACTGATAAAACGGAAACTGAGTTTTAAAAACAAATGTAAAGTGCCTGCGATTAGCAAAACATTAAAAATTAGAAAAGCGGAAATGACACAGGGTCACAATATGCTGAAATAAAGACACTGCATAACACTGTAAATGGCGCACCTGATTTAATGACTATATTAAAGAAAACTCTGCAGTAACCTTGCTTACAAGAGTAGAAATTGCATAAATGTCAACCATATACAGGTCTGTGTATACGCAATGAACATATATTATAGTAGGACACATACATAATGATATGAAATGTTTTGTCTGTAATAACATATTTATCCTCAACTATAATGCTCTTCTTGGGCAGTTTGACCTGTTTTTTCTTAATATTTTTTAAACACAAATAATACTATTTTCTAAAAATGTTATGTATATCCAAAACTTTTTTCCATGTTAAGTAAAGATTTGTAGAAGGGGTAAAACATCTGTCCCCACTTGAGAAATTCGCCCTTTCTATTCTGGTGACTAATGATAAGCGAATGAGTCGAGATTTGCTTCACACTGAAAAGACAAATTGGACCACTTTAAAGTCAATAGTAGGTGTTTACCTTGCTATCTGCATAAAAGTAAATATGGGATGAAAACCAATTTTAAAAGTATACAATCAGTAGCAGTCCAATGACCCTGGAGATTGTCCAAACTGACATGAATTGCCCCAATGACAACCAGCCAATAGGAATGATGCCCACTATGTACCATAGCAACCCCCCATTCATCTTGCTAACCATTTCCAAAATGCCAAAGTTACTGGCAAGCTCAACGCTGGATAGGAGAAGATTATTAAGGTACCCAGTGGGCAGCATCCCCTTGTACTCACTTTTATTATCAAACTTTAATTTCACCTTGTAGTGACCACTGTGCTTGATACAGAAAGGTAATCAAACATTTTAGAGTGGTCAAATGAATAGGCATAGAGGGGAAAACATACAATAGGGTTTCTGCTTACAATTTTCTTGAAAACTTTTTAATTTTTTTAAAAATTAACTTTTATCTTCTGTCTTGTGTCCAGGGGTGCTCAATGGGACTTATCAAAGATAGGAAAAAAACTGAAGGGTCCAAACCATTCCCTACTTTTTTCATTAAGTTGTGGATTTTAGTCTTAAAAAGTTACTTTTTACTGACTTTAACATTTGAAATGTGCCAATTAGAAAACATTCTACTGCTGGCAAGCAAAACCCTGTTTTTTAAAATGATCTTTGCACGCAATCATGTACTCTGCAAAGATTTACTTGTCTTGTAACTGACCCAGACTACTGCTAAAACTTACATTTAAATAGGAGAACAGATAAATAATTACATTTCTAACCTAGCTGGAAATCAAAGGAAATTTCCAATTTCATGACATGGAATATAACCTAATCGTAAGTGGATAAAACCTACCTTTAACAAACTATATTTTGCAAAAGGTTATGTGGAAGCAGCAACATGAATAGGTAATGCAAATTTTAAAGATGAGAATCAAAAGCCTCTCATTTATTAATTTGGATTAAAGGAACAAAATGATAGAAATGATGAAGACGGATTGGTTAGTGAAAAATAGAGATGAGAGCATAGAAAAGGCTGATGACCTTGAGTAATGATGATGCATATCATTTTCATTTCAATATACGGAGTGAATATACACAAGACCTGCAGGATGGAGATGAAAGGGTCACTGGAGTAGCACATATCTGCATAAGGGACTAAAAGCCAAGAACTTTTTTAGCATTCATCTACAGAGATAAATCCTCAGAGTATTGTGCATCAGTCAGTGATGGTTTTTATTACTGAAAAACAAACCTAAAATTCAGAAAGTAATGGCTTATTCGTCCAATTGTAAAAAAATGAAATAAAAGGGCCAAACTACCATTTGTTTGGACCACCCTTTTCATTATTTGCAGCTTTTACATTTCTCTATCATAGTGTGGCTGATTTGACCTATTCGTAGCTGACAGCAATCATGGCACTAAGGAGACACTGAGTCTGCCTTTATTATATATGTCACTGTAATGCAGACAAATGTTCTTATTATGTTTAGAAAATTCTCTCAAGAAAAGCACATCCCCATTAAAAGTCAGCCTGGCAGACCATGTCCTTAACTTATTGTGACTATTGTGAAATCACATAATAATAAGACTGCAAAATGAGCTTTGAAGACAGAAAAAATGGCATTATAATAAATGGTACATTCTTTACTAACAGCATGGAAACTATGTATAGCCTTATAACAAGCACATTTGTAAGATTTAAAGATGTCTTGGAAAATAGATAAGTTAGCATCTTAGTTAAAAATTGCAAATAAATTATTTATATTCAACAACTATAAAGTTAACAAAAACAATTAAATAAGTTAATATATTAGGATATATATGGTAAAGTATGTCACACATAATTGCAGAAGTCTAGTACATATGCCACTAGGGGACAGCAAGAGGTAAAAATGCTTCTACTGCAAATAGGCACCCCACAGTTTCTCTTTTATTTTTGCCAGGAAAGCCAAAAAGAGGAGATTAGCCACTGTGGAAATTAAAAGTGGGTGCTAATAACTTTTCTTGGCATCCAAAATCTGTCTAATTCCACCACCACTCTGTGGGTGTCACGGCACCATAGGGCAGGGTGGTGGACCCTCTGTGTCACCAGCCCAGTGAGTAGAAATGTGCATGGGGTGCAAAGTCTAAGCAACAGCCTGGGCTTCTCCAGAGCTCTAGAGGTGAGAATGTTGTGCTGTGAGCCACTGCCAGGTTGTGGACCCCATGGCCACCAAGGCAGGTGACTGCTGACAAGCAGGAACAAAGCGTGGTGCCAGAGCGTGGTCAGACAGAGAGTGGTCAGGCAAGCCAAAGGTCAGGGAAGGTGGCGATCAGGAATATTCAGAAGTCAAGCACGGGTCAGTACACAAGCAAATCAAGAACAGGAGACACAGACTGGAACAGCAGAAACCTGGGCACAGAACCAAAAGGAACCCCTTGTCCAGGCAACTTTCTGTTGCCAGCAGCTTGCTTATAAATGGGATGTCATGTGATAATTAGGAGTCATGTGAGCCACAGACTCCTAACCCACCAGCAGAGGGAGTGCTGGAGAAGTGACATTTTCAGGTGTTGTTTACATGCCTGCCAGCAGATGGAGTGCGTCTACTGAACACTCTAGTTCCCTGAGGTAAAAGGGCAGCTAATAGAGAGTCATATGACCTGGACCAGGAAGTGAGCAAGGACTTGGATCCTGAAGCAAAGTTGGTGCTGGCAGCAGGGGATAGTAAGGTGAGTGAGCCTGAAGGAGGCACAGATTCCCTGGACTTGCGGGGATCTGTGACAGTGGGTTAGGCTACTATATAGAGATAGCACAAAATGCCACTCTGATTTTTTACTGCCAATAGCTTTATACCTGATGCACACAGTTTTAGGATATGTGGATGGCTGCTAACCAAAAATACATTTTTTGGGTTGCATTAGAGCCACTGTTTGCTAAAGCAATAGAGACTTTTCACGTAGAAAAGTCTAGGCTTGGAAAATGAATATAAACGTTTCAAAGTAAATGTTTGCTGACAAATAAGTTAAAGCTGTGTAAGATTTGAATATATATTCATGTGGAATATATTTAATGATCAGTCAATAGGTGATACTTATTGAGGTGCAATTGAAAAATAATGTTACCAAGAAAGATCAACCCAAAATGATTTGCTTTTTAATAATATTATTATTAGTATGTTGCTTTTAGTCATATGGTTACCTGGATGTGGTCTGTGCTCAGGTAACTTGTAAAATGTATAATTTTTTGTATTCTTTAGTGAAGTGTTAATATACAGAACTTTGCTATTTGTACTCTATGTAGAATCATTACAGATGGAATAACTTTTAAAACTCAAATGTTTCAGCTTTGATGAGGTCTGCCCAGTAGTATAGATCCATAGTGGACATTTATGACAACCCTCCCCTCCATTTTCCCTCTCAAAATAAATAATATAGGAAAAACAAAAAGTAGTATAAAAGCAGCAATAGGTCCAGAATATCAATATTTCAACAATAGTATTTACAATGATATCCACCAATGCCACCTAACTCCATCCATTACTTATTTGCACACTTCTTGCTCACAGTACAGTGCCTTTAACTTATCACCAACTGCTTCTTCTGTACTCCATATTCAAATCTGCTTACCTCTGAACCCCTTTTTCACCACTACATCTAAATCCACCACTGCTAATATTTGTACACCCCCTTTTCATCACTGAACTCCTATTAAACCCAAGCTAACCTCTGCACTCTCTTTACTCTAGTGCATTTCTATTCCACAAGACAATTGCTAATCCATGACCTCCAGTGCTCACTTCTGCCCCCCTATTCAGCAATATTAACTTTTGCACCCTCACTGCTCACCTCAGAATCCCCCCAATATCTTTCCTTACCACTAATTTCTCATTATCAGCTGTTCTTCCTAACGCATGTTACTGTACAATGTTAATCTATAACTCATTTCTCCATGTAAAAATTGCAGGCAGTAGTGAAAGTGGATAGCAGTACCAGCAGGAAAGTAGGCAAGTGGTGACACATGGCAAACTAGTCTGTAATCCAAAGTAGGTCACAATCCACACTTAGAAACTCTGGAAAAGTAGGTGCAGGTTGGGCCACCTCCTTTCTTTGCCACATGAGCCAGAATATTCAATTGGTAGTGACACCACAGCCCCTACATTCTCAACTAGGACCTCTATGAATGTGGACACACATTTTCAATTTTTTAGAAGTACAGTGTGTACTTAAAGCAATAAAAACTCTACTTTTAATATATTTTTGCTCAGCTTTGTCATTTCAGGTAAATGTCTGTGTGATTAGGTTCCTTTTTCTGCACAGACATATGCAACATCAAGGTAGCGTGAGAGTAATGCAGATTTTAAAATGTTGTCATCGCCATCTTTTAATAATAATAATAAAACCACAGGCAATGGAGGTTCTGTATTTGCTTAACATTGAAAGAAAGTCTGTACAATAGTAACTCACATTTCATTATGGAGTTTTAAGACATGCCATACAGACAATGACAATACATTTCCATATCTGCATCATAAATAGGAGAGTTTCTGCCTCTCAGGCATTCTATTGTGCTACCTCATGAAGTCATTATTCTAGACATAATGCAATGATAATTTAATCAAGTTCATTTTCTAACCAGAATCTCTGAAAGGTAAAATACAAACTGACATAATGTCACCTTCAATGCAAAAAGCAAATTCAGTAAACAAATATATTCATACGCTGTAAGCTTTGTAAAGGGCAATGCGTCAATGGGCAAATGCAGTGTACTTTTAGGTCCATTTATGCATTTCAGATCAGATGGAGACACCTCAGAATTTATTGAAAGGTGCATTTAACCTACAGATGTTTTTTTTTTTCTAAACTACATTAATTTGCTTTAAACTGTTTTTACATTCTTATTGACTTGTATGGGTGGACAAAAAATGCCAACACAGGTCCTAAAGGAAACCTATACTGGGAGTATAATAAGAGCTGCTGTTTGGAAACGGAGGTACCAAGTTTTACCTGGAAAAGCAGAAAAATTTGACTCAAGTATAAACCTAGGACACAAAATGCGGCTGCTGCTGCTAACATTTAAAAGTTATCAATAGAAATGCTAATAAAATTGACAAACTGTGTTTTTTTCATACATTTATTTAAAGTGAGAAAATAAAACTCACATAGGATCAGTTGGTTTATAATTTTTTAATTTTTAAAGGTTAAAGTATTATGTAGTTTTAAATTGGTTAGGATGGGTCACTTGCTCCTAAATATTCTTGTGTGCATTTGTTTTGGACACCAACAGATGGCTTCATGTCCTCATGTAAAGTGAGGCCTGTAGGCAGAGAATAGGCACAGGGCCTGCATGACAGTGGTGCGAGGCCACAGCAAGAGGGTAAGGAAAGAGTTAATTGATCTGGGGAGATGTAGGGAGGGGGTGTGTCAGCATGAGGAGTGAGAGGGAGGGTTTAGGAGAAGGGGGGCTTAAAAGGGGGGAAGCAGGAAGTGTGAGGCCCTCTTTCAGGATAGACAGCATGCAGGGATACAGCGTTTCGTGGTTTAAGGTAGGAAGCATGGAGTCAGTTGAGGGTCTCATGGCCCAGCTTAGGGCAGCAGCAGCTTCCAGAGGTGAAGCCTGGCTGCAAGAGAGGGTAGCAGAGGTGCTGGGGGGCTGTTGGTAACCCCCTGCAGCTAGGTTGCCGTGGTAACGGCCTCGGAGGCATAGACCTCCGGTGCGCCTTAGTCCAGAACCGAGCGGGATCAGGTCTAGAGAGGAATCCCTCTCTAGACCTGAGAGGGCCTCTTGCAGCAGGGGCAAGAGAGGGCTCTCTTGCAGCAGGGGCCTCCCGTCCTGCGGGGCCCCGTAGAAAGGGCGAAATTTCCCGGGGGGCTACGGCCGCTGGGTCTCGTCTCTCCTAGGTGGTGGCAGCAGCTGCTGCTCAGAGGGAAAACTCTCTTCATCTGAAGGAGAAGGAAAGGCGAGCCAGGCACTAGACATGGTGCAGCGCCCTAGGGAAGAGCTGGCAGGCCCCAGAAGATCCGGGTTGCCAGGTAGGTGTGGGGGGGTTCAAAAGGGGTATGGGGGGGTTTGTGGAATGTGACTTTATAGAGCAGCAGGGTGGTTTTTCTGAGCAAAGGGGTTTGGGGGTGGAGGGGCTTGGGGGTCGGCGATTAGGCAGTGTACATAAGGAGGCATGTTGCTTAGCATGGGGGCAAACAGGGGGGTCAGGAGGGACAGGGGTGGGGTCGCAACTGTAATGGAAGGGCTTAAGGAGGTTTACGTAAACTGGAGGGGAGGAGGGCCAAAGGGGTGATTCCAGCAGTGTTGTTGTGCAGGCGCAAAGGGAGTAAACGGGGGAAGGGATGTCGTTGGGGGATAGGTTACTTTCTGGAACTTGTTACTTAGTGATTCGGCAAAGGGGGTGGTATACGTTTGTTTTGAGGGTCCTTTGGGTGCGCACCTGAAAGAGGACGTTTGGAAAGGGGAATTTGTGGACTTATTCTTGCTCTTGCCGTTGGAAAGGTTCAATTTGAATAAACAGAGGGGGGAAAGGGTGGCGGGATAGAGAGCGAACAAAAGTGCCATCGATTGATTCCCCGCACATTCTTTAATTGGCTGCAAGCTTTTGGGATTATGGCAAGTGTGATTGGGGAACAGCAGCCGGACCAATGTGTGGCGTTGTTCTGCTATCTAGACACCATTCCGGGGGCATATCAGATATATGGGGGAGTGGCCTGGCTGCACAATGACGAGCAGTCCAGGCAGCAAAAGGTGGTTCAGCCTTCCTTGAGGTGTGATCTCAAAGAAATTAGTATGTGGATGAGGTTGATGGTGTCCGGTAGGCAAGGGGGTAGACAGTTTTTTCAGGGGGGGCAGCAAGTCGGTGGATCATTGGCAGCTAAAAAGAAAGGAGTCTGTTGGCTCCTCACCCAGGGGGGTTGCAAGTTTGGGGCCGGATGCAGGTTTAAACATGAGTGTTCGGGGTGAGGTGGCGTGCAGGGAATCTCACTTTGCTTTAAACAAAGTGGGAGTGGGGGGAGTGATGCCGGTGGATAAAGGGAATCTCACGTGAGGTGGCGTGCAGGGAATCTCACGTTGCTTTAAACAAAGTGGGAGTGGGGGGAGTGATGCCGGTGGATAAAGGGACAACGCTGGTAATGGTAGGAACGATGCGCCCCTTTTTAGGTAGCACATTTTGTAACACAGTAGCCCATTTTGTAAGAAGGATTTGAGGTAAGTTTCAGGATTCCAAGCACAGTGGGGGGGGGGGGGGGTTGTTGGTCCAAAAAAATTTGCGATCAGTGCTGTGCCTTTCAGAGGTGGTAAAAGAAAAAAAGAGGTGAGTCTGGGGAGGATGAGTGGCCCCCTTGTCGAGCCTCCGCTTCGGGGATTGATTGCGTCACCGTTGGGACTGGTTCCGAAGAAGGAGGCGGGTAAATTTCGGTTAATACACCATTTGTCATTTCCTCCAGAGGGATTGGTGAATGATGGTATTGACTCAGGCATTTGTGCAGTGGCTTACACCTCATTTGACACTGGAATTCAGTGGGTTAGGTGGTATGGGCCGGGGGTACTGCTGGGGAAGGCAGATATTGAAGCTGCCTTTCGGTTGCTTCTGGTGCATCCGGATAGTTTGAGGTTGTTGGGAATAGTTTGGGAGGGTGAGTATTTTGTTGACAGTTGCTTGCCCATGGGGTGCTCTATTTCCTGTGCTTTGAGAAGTTCAACACCTTTTTGGAGTGGGTGGTGTGGACAGTCTCTGGGGTTGATTCGGTCAACCATTATTTGGATGATTTCTTGTTAATAGGGCCGCCAAATAGTTCGGTTTGTAGGGTGTTGTTGGCCACACTGCAACGTGTGGCAGAACAGTTTAGAATTCCGTTGGCGGCAGAAAAGACGGAAGTGCCTTCCACGTCATTAGTGTTTTTAGGGATCGAGTTGGAATCAGTGGCCCTAGAGAGCACACTGCCGAAGGACAAGTTGCTGGCATTAAAGGAGGAAGTTCGGATGGCGGTTACATGATGGAGGAAGTTGCGTTTTCATGAACTGCAATCGTTGTTGGGCAAGCTGAATTTGCCTGCAGGGTCATGAGATTGGGGTGTATTTTTTGCAGAAGGTTGATGGTGGTGGTGCTGTCTCTGTTTTTTAGGATTTCCAGAAAAATGCAGGTGGATTTGGAGGTGTGGCCATTGTTTTTGGAATTGTTTTATGGGAGGGCCTTGTGGTTGGATGGACTAGTTAGTGCGATGGACATAGAGTTGTATACAGATGTGGCTGGGGCGTGTGGTTTTGAGGCTTAATTTGGAGGCGTGGTGTGCAGGGGCGTGGCCTGAGGAGTGGGTGGAGCTAGGGATTTGCGTAATTTGGTGGTGTTGGAACTGTTCCCATCGTGGTGGCAGTGGAACTATGGGGCCAAAAGTTGGCAAATAAAAAAGTGCGGTTCCATTGTGATAACTTGGGGGTAGCTCAGGCCATTAATTGCTTTTCAGTGAGTTCAGGTCTGGGGTTGCAGTTGACGCGGCATTTGGTGTTGTGATGTCTGCAGTACAATGTTTATATTTTTGCGCAGCACATTCCTGGCCTTTCACAATGTTTTGGCTTATGCGTTGTCCTGTTTTCAGTGGGGCAGGTTTTGCGAGCTTGGGCCGGAGGTGGAGCAGCATGGTTGGCCTTGTCTTGAACATCTTTGGCCGGTGGCGACAGGATCATCAGCGGGTTGATTTAGAACCTGGTGAGTGCATCCACATGACGGTCTTATTCTGGGGTGTGGCTTGTTTGGGAAGAGTTGCGTTGGGGGGTCGGTTCTGAGGAATTTGTTGTTGTTTTGGCTGGCAAAAGATTTTGTTGAAGGGGTGTCTGGGGCTTCTGCTGGGCGGAAGTTAGCGGGAATGGCCTTTTGGTTCAAGTTGCATGGTTTCGAGGATGTGACAAAAGACTTTGTGGTTAGATAGACTGTTAGACGGCTACCGGTGTCTTTTGCGTTGTTGCGGCGATTGGTTGGGGTGTTGGATGAGGTCTGTGCGAGTGAGTATGAGAAGATTTTGTTCAAGTTGGCATTTGTGGTGCTGTTCTTTGGAGTGGTACGGATTAGCGAGTTGGTTAGTCCGGCTAAGAATCAGTGGGGGGTATTTTGTTTCAGGATGTGGTTTTGTCGCTGAATCAGGTTTTCTTTTTTCTGTGATCTAAAACAGACCAAAAAGAGTAGAGGTTTTAAGGTAGTACTTTATCAGTTGGAAGAGACTGAGGTGTGTCCAGTTGGGGCGGTGAGGCGCTTGTGTGGTGTGCGGCCGAAAATGGAGGGGCTATTGCTAATTCTTGTCGATGGGGTTTGCTTGTCAAAATTTTAGTTTGTGACGGTGTTTAGGAGATGTTTGGCTAGATTGGGGGTGGGGGTGGGGGAGGATGGTTACTCCTCGTACTCTTTCCGTATTGGTGCCGCGGCAGAGGCGTCTGGGTAAGGAGGTTATTAAGCGCATTGAGAGATGGGAGTCGAGGAGGTTCAATGTGTTTGTGCTGCCTCATCTATTATAAGGCAAGATTTGAACAATTGTTTACTGGTGGAGGTTGTGGTGTTGTGTTTCGTACTTGTTGTTTTTGTTTTATTATAGGTGGATCAGCGTGCCTCATCTTGATCGTCGGGCACTCCTATGTTTCGTGGGGAGCCAAGAGAGTGGCGGTGCGGCCAGCCAGACGGCAGCTTGGGATATCACGGAAGGAAGCAGTTTTGCACTGGATCTGGGTGCCTGGTTTGCTTTGGAGTAGGGTGGTGCCCGAGATTAGAAAGTATGCAGGTTTAGATAGGCCTCCGGGTGTAGTAGTTGTACATACTGGGGCGATGATCTTGGGAAGCACTCCATGAGGGAGCTCATCAGGGATATTAGATTGGATTTCTTGCGGTTGCGGATTAAATTCACGGGCCTGGTGGTGGTTTGGTCTGACATCATAGCCAGAACTTGTTGGAGGGGGCCAGGTCGAAAAACAAAGGTAACAAAGCCAGGATAAAGATTAACAGAGAGGTTGGCCGATTTATTGCTAGAAATGGAGGTATAGTGGTACACTATAAGGAGTTAGAGAAAGAGACCTGCTGGTACCTGAGGCAGGATGTAGTGCATTTGAATGCAATTGGCACTGCTTATGGTGCCAGGGACTACAAGATGGTGTGCAGCGAGCCCTGTGAGTTTGGAGGGGTGCTCAGGTGTGAGGTGTCACGCCTGATCGCTGTGGCGGTTGGGGTTGTAGAAGGTAGGAATCCTGGACATGGAAAACGCTGTTGGTGGTAAGAGGGATTCCCTGTGGTAGGGTCCCTTTTTAAGTGGTATGTTGGGTATTGCTCCTGAGGCGGTGCTGGGCAGCTAGGGGGTGTTGTTTGTTTTGAATTATGGTGGTGTGGTGTGGTTGTTAACGTTTAATTCATTAAGGTTGCAACATTAAATTATGGAGTTCATTTGTGGGTAATTTTTATTTTAGTTAAGAAAGATTGCTTATATGATTGTTTATATAATTGAAGTTGTTCTTGCCTTGTTATATTTAATTGCTTGTTATTTATGGTTATTTATATTTTATGTTATGGTTATTTAGGGTTATTTAATTGCCAGCCAATTTAAGCGCACATTGGAGTCTATGTGTTTTTTGGCGGGATTGGTTGGTAAGCAGGTTGGGGGGAGTGGGTGTATTGGAAATGTGTGTAGGGTATGAAGGGCTGTTAGGTCCGAGCTACCCTGGTCAGGATTATTGAAATATTTTTACTATTTGCATACTGTATATATATGGTATGTAGCCAGATTATTCAAGTCAAATCCTCATCTGAATACCTGTTCCTTACCAGTGACAAAAAAATTGGAGCTGCTGGATCATGGCAGTTTTGCTTTTGAAGAATTCATAGATACCTAAGTATTTCCTTAAAGTAGACCTAAACACTATGACTAGACTTTTCTTCATTTTTACAGGTTAGAGTATTTTGTAGTATTGAATTGGTTGCCTAAATTATCTTGCTATTGCCTAGGCTATATGGGCTATCTCAAAGAACAACACTGCACAACAACGATTGTTCTACTGGGAATAACACATGTGATTTACATGAGATCGGGTGTGCTGATTCCAAATCGGAACTCAGAAATTGCCTATCACGTACAGATTTTAGGTTATAGGCATGCTATAGCTGTTCAAATGGGAACATTATACCAGTTGCAGCTGCCACTTTGCCTGCTGCCGCCTCAGCTGAATCACGTCCACGGGTGGCATGCATGTTCCAGCAGTGGCTGAGCATGTTTGGGCAAGTCAGTGAAATAGGTATATAAGGCAAGATCGACCAAGGGCTTGTCTCTAGTGCAAAACCATCTTATTAGATAGTACAGCTAGGCCATAGTGAGTCTGTTTTAAGCTAAAGATGAGTAGGTGCCACTGTGTTAATAAACCAATTTTGGCAAATATAGCCCGTGTGATCAACACAAGAATCTAACCAAGGGGGTGAGATTTGCTTACAAGTATTACTTTGGATGTGAAATAGGAGATCAGGATAATAGCTGGGCACCTCATATCTGCTGTCAGGTGTGTTACGTTGGCCTAACACAATGGTTGAATGGTAAAAGGAATAAAATGCTGGTATGGTGTGAGCCAAAACACCATCACTCAGACTGCTACTTTTGTATGAGTAAAATTGCTTATTTTCGAAGATAACTAAGTCAAAAATTGTCTATTCTGATTGTGAATCTGCTCTGAAGCCAGTGCCACATGATGCAGAGAATCCAGTGCCAGTCCCCCCTACATCTGTTGACATGTCAGATTAGTGACATGTCAGATTAGGAACAGGAGGATGATGTCGATGTTAATAAATATTATGAACCCCAATTTGAAGAGGGTAAGCCACATTTTATAAGCCAATCAGATTTAGATGATCTAGTTAGGGACCTGTCTTTGTCAAAAGAGAAGTCTGAACTATTAGCCTCCAGATTAAAGGAGTGGAATTTGCTACTAAAAAGGAACAACAACTTCACACTTTCGTGATCACACAAAGTTCGCAGGTTAGCTGGAAAACGACATTTGCTTCTGTACCGACGTGAGGGGTCTGATGATGGAGTAAGGTTATGAATACATACCAAAGCAGTGGAGTTTGTTCATAGACTCGAGCAAAGCAAGTTTGTAAGCTGTATTGCTGCATAAAGGTAACGTAAAACCTTCTGTTCCTCTTGCTCACGCCGAGGGAATGAAAGAGACATACCAATCCATGGAGGTCAATTTGAAATTGATTTACTATTAAGAACAAGTGGAACATTTTTGGTGACCTGAAAGTGGTGGCACTTCTTCTTGGCCTGCAATTGGGATATACAAAATATAGGTGCTTTCTGTGGAACAGTCATTATGACAGCAACCATTACAAAGTGAAAGAATGGCCACCCTGACCTGAACACACTGGTCAGTACATCATAAAGCATAAATCCTTCATTGATCCACAGAAAGTTTACATTCTGCCACTTTCCTAATAAACTTGGATAAATGAAAAACTTTGTTGTTGCAACTGATCGTGATGGTATGGTTTTTCAGTATCCGAAGGACAAGTTTGGAAAAGTTATAACAGATGCAGGCAGGCATTTTTGTTGGTCCCCAAATCCAAAATTTGATGTGTGATGCCACATTTGGAGACAAACTCAACCCACTTCAACTTGCTGCTTGGGATTCATTTGTGCTAGCTGCACAAAACTTGGGCAGCCAGCGTGCTAAAAACCATGCTGAACTCATAAACAACATGCTAACAGCATACCATCAACCTGGCTGCCGAATGTCACTTAAAATTAATTTCTTACATTCCCATCTGGACTTCTTCCCACAAAATTTGGGTGATGTGAGTGATGAACAAGGGGAGAGGTTCCACCAGGACATTTCTGTTATGGAAACAAGATATCAAGGCCGGTGCAACCCCAACATGATGGGGGACTACTGCTGGTTTCTGCAACGGAAGACAACGGAGAGCCACAAACGGAAAAGCAAGTGCCTGAAACACTTCTAAAGTGTACAAATGTGTTGAACAAGGACTCCAGTGAAATATGTGTAATTGTATATGTTGTTGCAACATAAAACTACGTTTTTGTAATGGCATGGAACTGTGAGGCAAAAGTTGTGTATAGAGATAACATAGTAACTGCGGAACGAGAGAATGTGGCTAATTGGGTCTATATGCGTATTTAACTTAAAATCCTGATGTCCTAGGCAGAATTGGACTTCAGATTTGGATTCAGCAAATTGATTTAGTATAGGACACAATAATTAGACCAAGTAACAGACAATATTTATTTTTTGTGATGCATTATAATTAGACTGCAGGCAGAAGGAAGTATATCCTCATTCTCTTTTTTTTTCCCAGTGGTCTGTCCACCAATTGAAGAAATGAAGTTGATTTTTACCAAAGCAAGCAAAGCTCTACATCTTCATCAAAAAATATGTTCATACTGAAAAGAAAATCATAACAAAATAAACATGACAAATTCATGTGTGAAAAAAAAACTGTGATTGAACATGGAAATGGATACAGCAACATTACATTCACTAGCTTGGGGGTCATTTACAGTCTATATTCTTTTGGGGGTGGTTCAGACCTGCTTTGGGATTGAACTATTTCCTTATGACTCCTGGCAGCTGGAGCCTTTCCAGGTCACCTAGTCACACCACAGGACTGATTCTCAAAAAAAAACAAAAAATATGCACATTTGACAGCGAGGGGTGGTCGCCCCCTGCCTATGTGTCACTCAAAGGGGAAGAAACTTCCCTCAGAGTGACTTCAAAACCTGCCCACTCTCCCATCCTAGGTCTGAGCCTGCGATGAGGGAGTGGGTGGGTTGTGTTTGGAGAGACAACGCGCCCACTGCCCTGAGCCTGCAATTCCATATGGGAGACATGGTCTGTGGATCACCAAAGAATTCTTTGCAAAATAAGAGTGGGCACGCATGCCCATTCCAGGAAAAAGTGAGGGCACAGCGTTCCCACCCGTGCCCGCCCCACTACACCCCTGGTGGGAGCAAAGAGTGGTGCTAGTAAATCTCAATGCTGCCCTCATTCATTCTCCAAAGGGGCTGCCACCAGGGGAAATTACATGTAGCGTCTCCCCGGAGTCAGCAGTTCCCTAGCATGAGGAAGCAGTAAACACAATGCAACCCTTATGACCAATGTGAACATAGCCTTAGTAACTCAACCGCTTTGTAACTTAGTAGTGAGTCACAAGTTGTAAAGCAATTGCCGAAGACAGCTGTGCATGAGAGATGTGTATGCACATCCCAGTATGTAAAGGCTAATATACTGGCACCTTGATTAATATGTTTTCAGGGAAGGATTGTTAAGAAATAGATTCTGGCTCTAGGTGATGACAGAAAAAAATGCTGTTTTGACCTTTTTGGGAGAAAGGAAGAGTACAGCAAGTGCTGTAGTTACATGAAAAAGACATATCTAATGAGGACATGGATGGCCTGTAGGCTAAAAATATATATATATCAACATAATTATAAAACAATACATTGGGCTGATTTATCAAAGCTCCCGAAGACTGGAGAAGATTGACTACCATGGGAGAGCTTGGATGATCCAGCAAACCTGAAACAGATCTTGTCCACGTTTGAAAAGATTTGCCAACTAATAGCAAAATTAATTTTATGAAAACCTTTTCAGACTTGCTGAATCATTCAGGTTCTCCCACAATAGCCTGTCTTCTTCAGCCTTGGCGAGCTTTATTAAATCAGACCCATTGTCAATCTCTGGTGTTAATATGAAAGTATTCAGCTTTGCTTTGTTCCATGTATGCATGCCACTTTAAACTACACGTCTTCATGAACATTTTAGTGATTGGGACAAATAATTTATTGTCTAAAAAATGCTATGATTATTAAAAAAAGTATGTAATGTATATTTGTATTAATAGTTTATTAATATGTTTATTTTGTGCTAATACCCTTAGTGTGTGTGTCAATGTTTTATTAAGAAAAATTAAAAAATAAAATACTGTATGCATGTTTACCAATATCAGGAATGGAAGTATGACTTGAAGGCTTTTGTCTACAAATTTTTACACATAAAACTGCTTTACTTTTTGTACAGGTCTATGGGAATACAAAACCGTTCAAAGTAGGTTGATGAAGTTTAGGAGGAAGGTAAGGTCAGGCAGAGGTCAACTCCAAGTTAAGTGCTTCTGTGATGAACTCTGGATGATCCTAGATGTCATCTCAAACTAATATCAAATGCAAGTGGAATGCACCCTAACACTAAATGCATTTTTGACACACACAAGCCCAAATCCAAACATAGGACCTTACTATTTTAATATGAAAGAACATAAATTCTTTATCCTCTGTAAATATATTTGAGACTCCTTGACTGAACTGAGAAGAGACATACCACAAAATGTTCATTTCACAAGCCAAGACAGTCTTACTAATCAGCAGGGAAAAAGGAGACATCAAGCATATTCAAGATTCAGGTTTCAACAGGGAATACAACCCCCCTGCCCTTGAAACATCTTGCCAGATGTAAACCTAGGTGCTTCAGGCATCAAAACAGCTTTGTTGACAGCTTTCATTAAACTTTATGCATATCTAGTGATAATACAAGGTATTTGGACTTTGAATTGCAGCATTTTTACTGTGAAAACCCACAACTTTTATCCAGCATTCACAGGGATGTTGAATATTAGGCCCTACACCAATGAGGTCATAGTGGTTATGTCTCATACAACATAAATACACAGTTTTGAAAATGTTCATTATCTAATAGCAGAAAGAAAGCAATAGCTAAAAAAAAACAATTCTGCCAAGTGGATTATTCAGAGACAATGGGCCTGATTTATTAAAGCTCTTCAAGACTGGTGAAGATAGACTATCATGGGTGATCCAGCACATCCAATATATATATATAAACCAAAACTGGTTTATATATATATATATATATTTATATTTCTCTATATAATTTAGCTATATATATATATATATATATATATATATATATATATACACACACACCGTATTTTTTGCCGTATAAGACGCACTTTTTCTTCCCCAAAA